>NC_079302.1:16859338-17159338 GCF_023638135.1 Falco biarmicus
TAAGAACCTAAACTCCCTGGGTTTTTTCTGCTATTCCTATGTTATGTCTCAGTGTAGTATTAGGAAGTCATAATTAATTTGTTTGTGAGACATTTACTATGGTGGTGAACATCACACAAAAAAAATCCACTGAGACAGTGAATATTCCCTGTCTAGTGAGGAGCTAGATGGCAATGCTCAAGAAGGTCTGAAACTATATTTAATCCTTATTGAAGCAAGCCAACAATTTTTATGATGTGCACTGAAAGAGCCAGGGATCCTCAGGACATTTAATCATGTAACTGAAGATTGTGCCATAAAGCATAGTAGTTTGACTTAGAATTGCACAAATGTCTGTTCTGTTGGCATTCCCTATCTGTGAATGTTTGACTTCTGCAATCTTTTACAGTAGATCTTTAGTACTTAGTGTAGAAACGGAAATGTAAATCCTTGATGAGAGTGCAATTCGCATGTATGTAACTGTGTAAAGTTAATCGAAGTCTTTCACCAATTCTAGACCAGCTGGATTGAATAAATCTTACTATAACCTTCTATTAGAGTTCCCAGGAAACCAATCCTATGGCCAAAGGCAGCTATTATATACAAGACTGTATAGGTCTTACATTTTATTTATATATAAATATGTTTATAGCATATATATATTAAAAGAATACATATAAGAACATAAGATAATTCTTCTAGAATGTCAGAAGTGTAAGACAATACCTTACTGCACTGCAGTGAAGTGTCGAACTGGTGCTAAGTAGATATCCTGCAGTGCAGAACTGGGGCTGTGGATTCTGTAGAATAAGCTGAGCTGTCCTCTGATAATAACGAAACTATCCTGAGGATGTAGAAATAAGTATCAAATAGCATTGCTATCACACATATAATTTATACAATTATAATCTAATCACAACTATAATTTATTAAGTGTGCATGCTTTCCACCTATGCATTTTTTGTTAAGATTTCTGCGTTCATACTTTTTAATGCTTTCTTTGAAAAAAGACATAAAAATATATCTCTAAGAAGTCAGTGAGAAGACCTCACAAAGATTTTGTAAAAATAATAAATATAAAAATAATACAATAAGTTTTTTCCTGTGTGACTTTTCAAAAGGATCGTAAAGTCTTTATATTCACAGTAAGGCAAATAGATGTCAATTGTTTATACCATTGTTGTAATTCATAATTTTTACAGAATTGCCTTCCCTGAAATAAATCCACCAGGAATGTGTTTAGATTCTGCTGCATAGAAATCCATTTGAGCAGATGGAGAAATTCCTATAATTCCCCTGGTTAGTTATATTTCCAGTAAGGATGGCTTTTTTCCCCATGCAGGCACATGTCCTACGTGTGATTGTTCTTGTAGCTTGCAGTGGAATGTAGGTTGAGTTGAGGAGGTTATCTTGCCTGCTAGCTGCACAATTCCTCAAATTTCATTCTTCATACCAATCAGTTCAGATCTTTCTTGTTATTACTAGACTGAAATTACTTCTCTCACATTTGTGTTGTTTTTTGTTGTTCATTTATTTTTTAGTAAGTGCTTGTGGTTTCTCATTGCCTTGCTATGCCGTGAGTACATGTTCTTCACATACTACACATAAGAAGCCTGACAGGACAGTGTGGAAGTGAACCAGAAGTTCTTGCCTCCTTGGAGTTTTTGCCTTAGAGTCAGTCTCTCTAATTTTGCCTCGCCTTCTTCAGTTAGTATTTACTCCCCTTCATTTACAGCCCTCTGTGTCAGCCAGTATATAACTTCCCATTCTAGATTCATGCGAGTCTTCCTTTAAAATGGCTACCTATGCTGCAAAAGGGAACAGAGTTCCCTGCTGCCAAGAATAACTGCATTAGCAGTCTTGTGTTCAGGTTGTAGGATCTTGCTAAGGCAGCTATACTGTTTTGGGAATCTTAGCTAATATGCTTGTATGGAATTGTACCATATAGATACAGCAAGTCTTTTAGGACCAGCTCAGGGATCTCTAGCATGGGCCTTGTTCCGTGTTCAAGGATTGTTCTGCTGCAATGGAGAGACGGGAGGCAGTTTCATGCAAGCAAATGTCTATTTATTGTATAAAACACAGGTATATATACTTTCAGAAGTCGTGCGTTTTAAACAGATTGGTTCTTTTGAGCTAAGCTTTGCATACTAGGCAATCCCCGACTGGTGGTTAACTACCATCAATTAACAGCAAGGTGTATCTTTCCTTGGCGCCATCCTTGGCGCCATCCGTCCCCCACTCCCCTATGCTCTCTCAGCATGACTCATCATGTTAATTGTTGTCTAGACAAGCTCGAGCACATTCCCCTCAGCTAACTGATTGCCACGCATGGTCCTAGTTTCCAGCCCACTCCTGCATTGTTCTGCAGGAAGGCGACTAATTACACTTTTGTAAAAGGGAGGGATAGGGATCCCAAGAGTCATTAATTTCTCTCACCCCTTCCTTTGCCCTTTGCTGTTGCAGGTCACATATAATGGAGATATGCTTCCTATTGAGTGCTTTTGCAGGGAAGGCTCCTCTAGCTCAGAGTCCAAAAGCAGAAGTTCTGGACCTTGTATTCTGTGCTATTTCTGGAGTGATGGAAATTAATATTTTCCCTTGTGTTGAGACTTAAGTGAGGAACATGGGGAAGATCCTACGTCTCTGGAGAGGCTGGACATAAAAATGGCATAGTGAAACTTTTTGCTGGGATGATTTTTGGTCCTGTGTTCTTTAAATGAGACATCCGATCTTGCTGTTACAGAAGTGCTGGTTTGTGCTCAGGAGCACCCCAGCTGAAGAACAGATGTCACAATTTGAATTCTGTGAATCACCAGTGACTGCAGTGTTTTGAGGCTGTGTAATGTAAGCTCTAAATTGTGATTATCAGTCATGAGGTGAAGCTTGGACAAACTACTGGAATGTCTGTGCTGTACAGCAGAGCAGAAATCCCAAAGAGAGCACCAGCTGTGCTAGTTGTATAGCCAGAAGCAATTACAGCCATGTCTGGGTGACATAAGTCTGAGTGAATTAGCTTCACTGGGCAGTGAGGTGTGTTGGTTCAGTCATAATTCTGTGCCAACTACTCAAGAGCTTTTGGAATTGGGGTAGGCATCTCTATACAGTGCTGTGTTGCACCATGTGGATGTACCAACTCCTGGCAGTCTTGCCTCCAAAGTATTTTTGGTGCACTGTGTTCTAAAGTACATACAGGTATGTCCCATGTGACGAGTAAGGTCACTGAAGTTAATTCTCATTGTGGGTCACACCCAAAGTACTGCTGCTTTTGTTAAACATGTCCATTATAGCCTTCCAAGGCATCTTGATTCAGGCACTTTTAGTATTGTAAATACTCATTATATGACTGTCTTCACTGTCTAAATAGCTGACCAGGCCATGTTATTTAGTTGTTTGTGGGTTTGTGTTTTCATTTCCTCTCATTCTTTGTGGAGGTGAAATGGAATCTGCCAAGGCCAGCTGTTGATCTGTCAGTTAAAGTAAGGACCCACATTTTCCTCATACAATGTAAATGTTAATTCAAAACCACTTTTAGACTCGGCTGTGGTCGGTAACATCCTTAATGACATTAAACATATAAAAAAATCAAAGATTTTAACAGTTTGACTGAATAACGTGTTTAAGTCTCCTAAATCACATCTATGGGTCAACTGAGGGATTGTTTCCTTGTCAGTAGTGCCAGACTTGGTACAGTGGTCTGGATTGTATGACTGGTTTCTAGTCATTGGCCCACTTTTTCAAAAATCACTGCTGATGTGTTCACAAAGCCTATGTTTTAGACACTGAAAATGAAACTGATTTTTAGAAAGTGCCTTCTAAAAATAAGCATTTGGTTTACCTCTGTATTCTACTTTGAACTAAACCAGCTGCATCAGCATGGTTTTTGCCCCTTTCTCGCTGTCTCCTTTAACTCTGCTTTTCAATAGTTTTGGTCTGTTTGCTGACATGTAGCTTCTTTGGGTTCAACATTGATCTTGTTTCTTTATTTACCCTGGTATATTCCCTATCAGGTGTTTCAGGTTGTGTTCTGATTTAGCTGCTCTCTGCTTTATGTGTCTTGTGCCCTCATCACCAGTACAGTATCCCTCCTGCTGGAGAAGAGCAAGCAATCAGGTGCAGGGAACAGAGGGGACTCTTTACTGGAATGGTGGATGCAGAGGCACCTGCTTTTCCAACTTTTAGACAGAAAAAGAAGGCCTACGTTGCACAGTGTTAGCACCAGGATATACTGAGGCTTGGCCCTTATCAAACAGGTATACTGACTGAATTTCAACCATCTTTCCTATTACTGATAAAAAGTTTCCTTTTACTGTTACTTGCATGCTTTGTTGCTATTCATATATGTCTCTCTTTCCTCCTAAATGCTGTAGACACCCTATTCCCTTGATGCCTGAGGTATTAATTGACCCTATTTATCATGGTTTTAAACAATTTCTTCAGGCTTTGTTTTCACTTTTTTCTCTCTCTCTGTTTTGTGGTCTCGCCCCTCTTTCTCCTCATGGAAACCAAACCAATGGGAACTTTGTCTAGAAATTTGCCTCAGAAGTACCTTCTTTCTCTTACCAGGTCTGTCTCCAAGACCCCACAGTATTCTTGTCAGCCTTGTGCTTCTTTTGTTTGTCAAATCTTTTTATCTCAAACAAAAATCTTTAATGTTTTCTAAGATACCATTTTTGATGTTTTGCTTTGGAGTTGTAGAATTGGCATGTTTAATATTTATAGGTTCATGAATTAATTAGTTGGGAAATGCTGTTATAAGGATTAGTGCACTTATTAGGAAGAGGAGAAACACTACATTCTGCCCTCCCAAGGATGCATTTTGTTTAAGTGTATACTTGCCACAGAGCATGCTGGTTTGAGTTTGCCACTAGGTATTGTGTGTCTTACGGATTCCGGCTTCTTCTGTGTGAACTTAGATTTTCTTTTTATTCTTATGCAGAATGAGAAACATTTTCACTTTCAGAGTATGTCATCTTCACTGCATCACTAATGATAGCTCTTGTTAGAGCTCTTAGCCTGAACTCCACCATTGCCCACACGTAAAAGCTGTGATCTGTTCTTGAACATGACTGAATTTGGGGTTAGTGTACCCAACAGGGTTTGTGGCTTGGTTCCATGTTAACTCAAGTTGTAAGCTGAGTTTCCATTTTGGTGTGAAATCTCCTTATCATTGAATTTGCAGCTTAGTAAATGCAAACAGATTTTAATCTAATACATTATTACTTCAATCTCCCTTTACAATAAAGTAAACATTCTGCACCTGCTCTGTCCCCTTCTGAAATGTGGGAGTGGGAGGAGGCTGGAGTACTGTAGCTATCGGAAGTTATGTTAAGCTCCAAATATCTGACATGGGCTGCAAATAAAATGAGACAAGTTACATGGCATGTGAAGTGCTAAGAACCTGCAGTTCCACTTACTTGGAGTTCATGTTTTGGGTTTCTCTTGAATATCAGTGCCACATAATTTTGCAGCTATAAGGCAAAATGAATGTGTCTCCAGCTGAGATCTGAGCCCTGTATGGATTCTTTTCCTCCTTGAAACATCAGCATCGCTTTCCTCATCTGTAAAATAGGGGCAGTGAGCTTATATACTTAAAAAGCATGTTATGAACATTCGTGTTTGTATGTTAGGCAAATGTAAACTCTTCAGTTTATTTCTGAATATAAATTTAACATACTTAGTCTTCTGGGCATGATTTGTCTTTGTCTTTTATAAGGTTGAGGACAGTCTCTTAATGAATCTTAAATAGTAGAAAACACTCTTTGAAATCACCAAATCTGTCTTTTTGCAGATACTTTATTTTGCCTATCCCATTTGACTTTGTCCTTCTAATTGGTTTTATTAGTTGCAATGATCAAAAGAGACTTTGATAACCATTTGTTAAATCTGCAGTGCTCTAGAAAAAAATCTCGGTTTTCTGTGCAGCCACTCATTTGCAAATGTTGAGCATACTTATCTCTAACTGCAGAATCTTCTCAGTTTCTAGACTTGATTTTGGCCATTAGCTTAGCCTGAGAGCTGGCTGTGTACCATCTATTTTAGGAGGCTTCAAGGCATTATCTGCTTTATTTTTCCTTTAATGGTCTGATTTTCCATAACAACAATAACATTTCAGTTCACTTTACAATTAGCTTTTTTTCCAAGTTATTACCCACAAGAAATGAACATCTCTAGCTTTCCCACATAAATCCCCAAAGTAAGTCATACCTAATAACTTTTAGTCCCTCACTGACAAAGTTTCAAGCAAAAACAATAACTTGGCTTTGACCCTGCTCTCTTCAAAAAGGAAGTTACTTCTGAGCAGCAACATCAAAAAGAATAAATAATTGTTTTTCTTTTTGTTGTTATGATATGGATCATCTGAGCAGTTAGTGGTAAGCAAGCCGTCTTTGATTTGGTTCAGACGCCCTAGTGCTTCGTCCTCTATTTATGTCAGCATGTTCCTGTTCCCACACCAGGAAAGTAGAATCCCTTGATTAAATTCATATTTGTTTTAATCTTTCCCTGTGTCTGATCTCAGGCTCAAAGATTCTAATGAAAAAAGTAGTGTATCCTGCTGGGAAGAGTGCTGATGTCAGACTTTAGTCTGTTTGTTCTGTTCTAACCTGATAATGCTGGAAACGCTCAGAACCCAAATGCTCAACTCCAGCAGATTCTTAAAAAGAGATATTTTGATATTTCATGGAGAATTATAAGCAAGGCTTTTTATTTGTAGATCTAAATAAAAACAAAACAAAACAAAGATCATTAAACAAATATTTATGAAACAACTGACCACAACAGTGAGTTTAATTAATCTAACCCCATCTTCTTTATGTAAGGCAGGATTTTCCAAGTTCAGCACTAAATCAACGAGAATAAGGAATACAATTAAGTGCTTAATTTTGTTTATCTTTTGTAAGCTACATTAAGAAAGATTTCGAATAATTTTCTCAGTCTTTTCAGTAAGCATTTGAATGCAAAGATTCATTCTGCCTTGTGCAATGACGGAAAAAATGTGGGTTTTTTTCTGAGAACCTAAAGGCATAGCCAGATGCTGTCTTCTAGCTGGAGAGGTTGGAGACGTTCCTGTCATTTTTCCCTCCTCCCCTTCCCTCCCCATGCTTTTCTTCCAGCTGCCTCTCTGCTAGAGGTTTCTGCCCTAGAATTCTGGCAGGTGGAACAGAATGTGTGTGGTCATCATCTGTTTTAGTGTGAAGTTGGCCAGCTTAGAAAAATTCTCTTCCTCAGTCATTAAAACTAGCTTCACTTACTAAAGTAGGTGAAGACATGCATGTCTTATCTTGCTGGAAGAGGTGTCCTAAGAAGAAACTGGGATCAATAGTTTCTTAGGCAGTAATAACCATTTGCAAATTGTGTTGGCATAACAGAAAAACTTACAACAGATGATGGAAGGTGCTGTGTCTCCTCAGCTTCCAGGCTGACAGTGCTCAGCACTTTCAAGGACGCATTCAGTGCCTTGGAGAGGGCCTAATTAGAGACCTAAGGGATGAGACTGCCTCAGTGATTTATACAAACAGATATGACATAGCCTTTGGCACATATGGTTTTACCTATAGCTGCAGCAATACTTCCTTTTCCTCAGCAACCCATATCGTGGGATCTGTATATCTTGAAATCAGTAAGCATAGGAAATGCTGACATACACAAAGGCATGGTGCAGTCTAATTCCCTCATCCATAATTAGCTATTCAGAAATAGTTTGAAGATACTTTCTGGACCATGGAGTGGCATTTGACTTTTAGCTTTATCCCAGAACCTCTGGCATATGTTGTTAGTTTTGTGAGGGGCTGGAGCAGAGGAAGGTGGAAGGGAGTAGTTTCTTTCTTTGTAATACAAAATTGGAGTCAATATGAAATAAAAAAAATAGAAGCACTTTCATATGCTGACAGAAACATGCCCCAAGATACAAACTGCAAGAAACAACACTGCATGTGTTTCTTCTAGTGGTCAAGTGTTTTACTGATGAAAATGGGAACCTCTAAGTACTTAACTGTTTGTATTCCTTGCAACTTATTTGGGCATCTAGATGTGGACTACCAAAATGCAATTACAAGCATCCATTTTTCAGCTTTTGTCATGTATTTATCCAGCAAATCAAATGTGACATGATAGTGCAAATCTGCAAATTTATGGCTACTCGATGTCAACAGCCACACAACAACAGTGATTTTAATTATAGGTGGGAAGGTTTTTCCCTGTTGTATGACAGCTGGTGAATGTCATGAAGAGCTATGAGTAGCAAAGCATATTGGTGGTTAATGATTGTACAGACGCTGGAGTAGTCTTTCTTGTTTGGATTGCAGTCCTTGTTTGTTTGGGCCAACTATTTTTGGTTATTTAGTTGAGTAATTTTAAGTCATTGTACCAAAAAGATTTAGTATAAACAAGCAGAAATATACACTTCGATGCAAACCATATAATAAACTGTAGCGACCATACTGATACCCTTTACCCCTTGAGACTAACAATGATCTTGTACTCAATTTGAGTGTAAGAGTAGAATTGCCATTGTCAAAAGCTTGAAAGGACTGCTCATTGGCCAGATATTTAGCAATGGTGTTTTGCAAAAAATATTTTTTTCCTAATTTCATTATAGCAGTGGTTGCACACAGGAAAACAAAAGCTATACTTTTAAGGCAGTTTTGGATATTGAAAGATATTTTTCAGATATAAAAATAAATAATAGAGAATTTGTTAGATTGTGGTTATTGGATTAATTCTTTTCTCTCTTTTATTTTAACTCAGTATAGATTTTTTTTTTGTTTTGCTGCAATCTGCCCAGATGGTTTGCTGTCCTCACTTGTCCTTGTTTTATTTTGGCAGCACTGTAGATACTATAGACTCTGTAGAGAAACACCAATCTTGGCAATATTCCTGACAGTCTTTTATCTCTCACTATCCATATGGCACTATATTTATTGCCTAAAGTGTATTGTTTACTTCTAAGGATTAAGCAATAGAAAGAACTAGTTGTAAAATATCTTCACATATTATTTGTCTGCTTGGTGCTTATATGCTGTTTTTCTATGAGATTTTCATAGGAGTATGGTGAGATGTACTTCATTTGAAAGAGACCAATGATGAAAGTCTCTTTCAAATATGCACATAATGCTCCAGATTTTTCCCTGAAAAATATCCCAGTTTGATTACGGTTTCTGGACCAAGCCTTTATTCACCTGTGAAATGAATGAAGTGATAATTTATTTCTTATCAAAATTATTTTGACACTTTATAGTTTAACAAATTTCAGGAGAAAAACACTACAGTAGTGTTGGATGTTGTCATTGTCTATTTATGGCTAAAACTTAGATTATTTGATTGACTGATATACGCAAACATGGTAAATCTCTGCTCTTATAAGCTTTCAAATCTAAGGTCATAGCTATATTGCATTTTAGCTTTTGTTCTTATAAACATTTTTCTAGTATTCTGCATGTCATGCACAGAGCTCTGCATGTCATTCACAGAGCAAGCAGGTAGTTGCTTGTGATTCTGTACTGTCTTGAACAGTCTAGGTTATGCATTGAAAACTGAGAACTGGACTGGAATCTGGCCATAAATACCCTTTGAAGGTTGATAGACCTTCAGCTCTTCTTCCATAAATGAAGGAGATTCTCCCCTGAATGGTGTAGCTGACTGGAAAAAATCTTGGCATGACCCAGCATAAAGAATCATGAGATACAGATTTTTGTCAGGAATTCTGTTGCAGAAATAAGAAATCTCCCATGATCAAAATTTTGTTAAAATAAAGATATTTCCACAACAGCAGAGTTTTGAAACACCATCAGTTTGCAATGCAATAGAAGTATTTCACTGCAAAAATTTCAGACAGCTCTAGCTTTGGCATGTTTTGAATACTCGGTTTACACAACTATTTGTCTAAGCAAAGATGTGACAACTATTCTTAAATAATTATCATTGCATTCTATTTGTATTTTGGAACATTTTTATACTGGTAGGATGATCTGACTTTTTCAAGCGTGTCTCTTCAGGCAGCTGACTCTAGCTATGACAGCTAAAAATGCATTTACCAGGAGAATGGAAAAGAAAAGGGCAAAGAGGCTCAACAACTGAAAATACTTTTGCTGGATTCTCAACATAAAAATCTGAAATGAAATCACAATAGCTATTAAGCTTCTGCTAAGCATTATAGCATGAGGAATGATTCCTGCCACAACTTCTTGTTGCAATTCATTGAAAACAGAAAGCCTATTCCTTAATGTCATAGCGATTGAATTAATCCAGTTATGTGGCTTTGCTATTTTTGTTTCCCCAAGTTTTCAATCTATTTTTGTCCATCTCTTTATATGTGCATTGTGTAGAAAGAGAAGGAAGCTGCTCCCATTTTTAATTCCCAATGCCTCCTTTTGATTGAAATACTATGCATTTTGAGAGTAATGAAACATGGTATGAAATACATTTTTTTGGCTGGTAAGCAGGCATCATTATACATTAACCATTAACTTTGGTATGAGTGAAAGAATTGGAAAATTATTTGTTCCTCTTTCCCCAGGCCCCTTCTATGTGCATAGCCTTGAAAATCAGAGCATGGAATGTAGAAGGTCTTGCATCTTGACAAGCAGAACCACTATACAGACCTGAATACAATACTCCCAGTTAAAAAACCAACCAACCAACCAAAAAAAAAAAAAACAGTGGAAAAAAATATGAAAAACTACTTGGCATAGTTGAAGAGATAGGAAGTAACGTTTTACATCAGTCATGTCTACACCTACAGCAGACACACTACACAAGTGGAGATTATAGGCTAAATTTCCAAAGGGGATCATGGAAGGTATGTGCAGAAACACTGTTAACAAGTAACAGGATTTATGCATGTACCTCCCACTCACTGCTTTGAAAATTTGGCCTCATAAGTAGAGAAATGCTAAACTATGTTAAATATATTTGGATGGTAGGAATATAATTGATCTCTGCAAGGGCCCACATTAGAGCCTAGGCATGATTTATTTTTCTGTTTTACATCAAAATGCAGAAGATTTTGTACAGTTGTGGAAGCTTGTAAAGCTTGAACATTTTTCTGTCCCCCTTGTAACGTACACACATAAACAAGAGAGTCTTAATCTTCTCTGAGCAGAAGCTTATCCTTTAGATAAACCTGTATCTTTTCCATGTATGCAGGTTTAGCAATTATATCTTATACCTTAGATAGTGGGCCTATTTAGACTTAGTAGTGGCTTCAGCAAGTCATTGTCCTCCCTGTAACAGAATTCTGATTCAAACATACCTAGCTCTGACTCCCCATCCTTTCTTTTTGCAGTGTTTTTATCTGCTATGCTGAAGTACCTACTATCAAACATTTGTTTCCCATTAAGTCATCACAGAATTTAACAAGCTGGTATCTTCTGTGTTGGCCCAGGTAGTTTGAGTTCCACAGTTATTTCCCCATAAGTCACTATTTTATTAATAGCTCTCTTCTCTGAATTGTCTGCAACTTACCTATGCTGTAGATGCTAGTATTAGGTACAATATTTCAGTGGATTCTGACAAGGGTTGAACACAAAGGTAAAAAAATGTGTTTATTTCTGCTCTATCAGTATGAGAATCTCACTGTCAATATGTTTTTGTTAGTAGGTTGCTGTCAGATGACTGTTCAGTCTAATTTCCTCAGAGACTTCTCCAGAAAACCATTCTATTATCTCTCTGTCCTGTAAATAAGGTCTGTCATTTTCTGACTCTGCAATTTTACTTTCACCCTTGCTGGAAGGAATATTATGGGGTTGTTTTGTATCTGTTGTACAAAAAAGGAAGAAAAAAAGAGGTGTTCTTTCATGAAATGAATACAATAGTTTATGATGCCATTTTGGATTTATGTCCAAGAGCTTTGTGTAGATGATACAGTTCTGAATGGTGCATCTCTGTTTTAGCAGACCAGTGTCACTACGTGAAAACACTAAGCTTATGCTTTCTGTAGTATTCAGAGAGTCTATATTGCCTCACATGCATAGTATTTGACGATCAAAGTCAGTTTGGATTTCCAGTTGTGTTTTGACTTCATTTACTTTAAGTTATAGTTTCACTTTCTCACTTGCAGCTATAGTACAAATTGACTTAGTCTGGACAAAAATGTATCAGGATTGCTCATATGGACCAAAGCTTATGTCTCAGTAGCAAACAATAGCTTCTTGAACTTTAATTTGTTTAATTGTTTCTAGTTTTCTGACTAATATATTGTAAATTTAAAAGTTTTACTTCTATCTCATGGCCATCAGCTTGTTAGGTGACTCAAGTTGCTGGCCTCCTTTGTACATGCATTTTTCTTTCTTGCTTCTGTCTTTTGTAACTGTTTAGATTACAAACTGTGAGGCAGGACTGTTTCACAACATATACCTCTAAAATGCCTGGTAGTGTGGGATGTCTTAAAAACTGCTGTAGCGTGAATAATAACTCTTAGAATTTTCCTTTATGTCCTGGATATTTTGTGCGTTTTCCCGCCTGGCATTTGTGTGTTGCCACAGCTCTTCAGGCATAGACTTTGTCTAATCAAACTGTCCTCTTCCAGTTGAGTAGGCCCTCTTAAGCTTTCAGGTTAGTGCAACATCCGCTAGTTTGGAGAATCAAAGGTCCCCTATACTTGGGGCAGTCATGCACACAAATGCATATACAAAGAAACGGAAATATTCCTCTATGTCTAGTCTAATTCACTTCCTAATTGCTCCAGCAAATTAGTTTCCCTAGCTGAATGCACAGTTTAGTGAATTTTACCCGGGTACACTGTGTTGAGGTAGCCATCATCATAGCTGCATCAGTCCTCTTTTAGAGTCACTAGGGTATTCATTATCATGTAGCTTTGGGGAAAGTCTGCAGAGAGGAGCTAGCAAAAGAGTTGCATCAATTTAGCTAATAGGAGACATCAAATATGGGTGCTTCAGTTCATGTAATAACAGCAAAGAGTTGTCCATTTTGGTGAATTTCATCTGCCTTATGATCTACCAGGTTTTTCCCCACCTCTGTTAATCTTGCCAACAGTCCACATTTCTCCTGATAATTCTTTTCAACTCTGTCTAGTCCAGCATTCATTTCCTTCAGTGTCTCTTTTTGCTTATGTTTCTTCTAGCTTCTCCTTAAATCCACCTGCCCTCCTCCCTTCCCTGCCCCCTGCTCCCCACCCCCAAAAAACCCCCAAACTCAACAACCTTACCAAAAGGGCTGTATGCTTAATGCCATGTTTATGTTCAGCCTCTCTCCCCATCTTTTCATTTTCCTGCCTATTTCAGTTGTAAACTGTTTGAGGCAGCAGCTATTTTAATACAAGGTTTTGGCACAGAACCTGGAAGAGCAGGACTTGGGTTTGGTAGGTTCCTAGGAGCTATCAGTGTACTTTTAAATACATTTTTAAAATACAAATACATTGGAGAGTCTTTTTGCCTCCTCCTATTAAATGGAGAGAGTAAGAGTTGTGTGCTTTTAAGAAGAGCTTTTTAGGTCTACAGATGAAAAGGCTTTAGAAATGCTAAATATTAATTATTAGTAGTCATTAGCATTCCTGCACCCTCTTATCAGTGCTCTCATTTGCACCACATAACATACTCAAACAGCTCCTTTTCCTTTTTTTTGTTCAATGGACCTCCTAACAAAGAATATTTAGGAATGGTAAATGGCTTTTTTGCAATTGGAATGAGGCCTACCTGTTTTTTCAGTTTAGCTCAGACATGGTTTTTTTTTCCACCTCACGCGTTTTCTGTGCCTGGGTTCTTGTATGGCCGTCGTTACATATCAGTGCACCTTAAAATCGGAGTTAATAATAGCTGAATGCCATTGCAAGAGTCCTTGTCCTGTGTTATTACGTGTTAAGTTGGTTAAGCCCACAAAACTGGGTGAAAAAAAGACAGGAAATAAGCTGACCAGTGCTATACTGACAGTGCAATACAGGACATCCTTCTGAAAAGAAAATTGAAATATAGGCATTAAGTGCTTTTCCCATTATCATACAAAAAGTATGGGATAAAGCTTGGAATGGGACCCTAATTCTTCTTTTGTATGCTGGCGATCTAGCCACAACATTATTTTAACAATATCCATAGAATACGTCTTTCTCCAAAGAGAATTAAAAAAACTAAGCATTTTATAGGTGTATCCTGTTATAAGGATGAAGATAGTGTCTTTCTTTGTATAGTGTCTTTCTTTGTGTATGCTATACAAGATGAAAACATATAGAAATTTCTGTGTGCAGTTATGGCAGTCTATTTGTTGGATTTTACCTAGTAAATTTAATTTATAGTGCTTTAAGACACACATATGCATAAATGGCTTCTATTACCTTTTGGTTTAGTTTGTTTCACATTTTTAATTGATTTGTGTTTCTTGGAAAATGTATTTTCTTGCGGTTGTGGAGTTGCATCACTTTGTTGCAAAGACAATATGAACACTAGCTATGAAAGCATTTTTTCTTAATATACTCCCAAGCAGACAAATTCATCCAGAATTTGGTTTGGACAGAAAACAGAATTAGAAACAGCATTTTGCAGTTAATTTGTGCTCCCCAAATGTGGCTATTCATGAAAGCTCATCAAGCTTCACAAGTATTAGCCTAACCAGAGAGCCTGCCTGGTTGTCTTAGACTAAGTGGTCAATACTGACACTCAAGGCTTCTTGTGCAACATCTGTGGCATGTACTCTTTTACCATGTGGAGACCTGCAAGAATATTCCCAGCTGTTTTGATGTGTCCTGTGACAGGGCATAGGAATTCCTAGTTCATAGGAGTTTTCTAGTGCATCCTAGAAATTTCAGACTATAGAAGCATTTTGGAGTTATTTCTAGATATCCGAGGGTTTTCTGGGAATTCCTGGATTGAGAGTCTTTCTAGGTGTTTTTCCATGCTTTCTAGGAACTCTGGAAGTCAGTGCTTTCTATTGTGAGGTGGGATTTCTTTGTGAACTTGGAGGATTTTTAAAGTGCTTTTCAGGAATATTTGTGTTTTCTTGGAATTACTGGATTGGGAAACTTTCTAGGAATTTCCAAGTTCTTGCAGCAAATCTTTGTTTGGGAAACAGTTAACAAGAATAGAGTCTGCAGCTATCCGTGTAGGCTTTTCAATGGGGGATATATCTGTTGTATAAATCTGGTATTATCTCTTAATCTATATATTAATGAACACTTAGACATTTGTGTCAAGTATGGAATAAATTCACATAACTCATTTAATCTGATGAACATAATTTTGTTGGGATGATAATGGCTTGTAACTAACTGATACCTAAATCTTTTCATAATGAATGTATGAACATTAGTCTGGTGTACTTTCTTTTAATAGCTACTTTGAAAATATGTACACATATTTATCTACATTTATTTAGAGAAGTAATAGCTCTTTACGTGCTTAGACAGCATAGATATGAAAGCTATTAAGTGACAACCAGGTCGGTGTCAGCCCTTGGCTGCTTGTTGTGTAAATCTCAGCTAATTCAAACTGTACATCTTGTTTCAAGTCATTTTCCATTCCTTTCAGTCTTGGCTGTTGCATAGTATGGAGAGATTTTAGAATTTAATATTCCAGGAGTATGTTACACCATTATTATTTTTTTTATTCATCCTCTATATGTCACTGTGTTGTAAATACACACATAGTGTAACTCTCTGTGCCTAGTTCACTTGAGGCTGTTTCCATGTTCTTAAATACACTGGAAACCGCTAGAGAAGTCACGCCTTAAATGTGTTGACTTTGGATGTCCTTAGCTATGTGAGTCACCTTGTAATTGTAGGCCCAGATTATTTGTTTAGGTAAATGTAGAATAAATATAGAAGAGTGCCTGCAGGCTCTCCTTTCTGTATTTTCACCTTGTGTTACTAAACTTGAAGTTGTCTTTCAAGATAAGTTGCTGGTGGTAGTGAACTAGAAAACTGGGAGTTGTACTGCTGATTTCAGTGGCAATGCAGTTATTTGGCAAGGTTGAAAGGTGCACATACTTTGGCAGCTTAGCTAGGTAGAAACTACTCATCTGAAAGATAAATGAAAATTCCTAGATTACTTCTTTCGTTAAGTGCTCACACACTGAAGCTTGTAACTAGTGCTAATTCCTACTGATGGCATCCTATTACTGCTTCTGCTCTCAACGACAGTATTGCCCAGTATGAATGTAGCTGGTAGCTACTGTGCTACAATTCACCCAAGAATCATCTTTCAGTAAGGATTTTGGTGCAGTGGACTAAGAACTGCATTATTTGCTGAATAAATATGAGATAAATGTTTTTGGAAAAGTTTTATGCATGTAAGTTCTGAAGCCACACTGAAAGATCAACCTACATTATTTTTAAGATGTTGCTTAGGAACTTTAATCACTTAAGCAATTTGATAGTGCTATCTCTTTCTAAGAGAAAATACAGACAGTGTTTTTAGTCCTTGTTCATGTCTATGTGAGTCTGGGTGCATGGCTCTTGGTGTCAAATATCCCATGCATTATCAAACATCTTGTGTTGTGAAGCAAGAGATGTTAAGCAGGATTTATGTTGTTCACGTCTGTCTTAAATTTGTGCTGGAAAACATACCCAGAAAACATTAGACTGCTTGCTTGGTTTTATATGTTGATACTGCAGTACACCTCCTTTTCCCTGAAGCATGTGAATGTTCTCCTATTATTTGAGATCAACACAGAAGTTTTTAATCTTTTTCAAAGTGTAAACTATCTTTCAAAGTCTTGAAAGTTCATTTTATAAAACCAGATCAAATAGTTCTGACATTTGCTAGCTAGACATTTAAAGGCATACTACAGATGCAATGCCTTATAATTCCTCAGAATAATCTTCAAAGTACTTACTCAAAAAATATGCTGAAGTCAAATCAGGAAATTCAAACCCAGGATTGAGTCAAACTAAAAATGAAAGTTTCATCTACCTACATACATAAACTGTTCAAATGGATATGTATGCTGGCTGAGAGAGGCAAAACAAATATATGAGTTGATGTTCACTGCCATGGCAGAGGCACACATACTGGTCATCCTTGTGAGATTTTACTATATTCATTTTTATGCTGAAAATATTTAATTGATTTAAGGTCTGATAATTGTAATCTAAAGTTGTCAATCTCATTTTTTTGATTCAATGGGTACATTTAAATTCTCTTTTAAATTCTTGTAACAGGATATCACATGCACTTATCCCTGGAGAAAATGTTTTAGAAATTGTTTTTTTCTTGCACACAGGCATGTAGGAAGCTTGGACTGTTCTGGTACTTCCAAAGGAGGTGAACTTGGGTAGTACTTCCCTGGACTACAACTAGGTGTACTGTGTAGCCATGCTTTAAGGAGATGTGACTAGGAAGGATGTTATTTTGAAAGAGCTTTGACTGAAATAAAATTATTTTGGCTGTAAGAGTTTTTTATGATTAGAGAATTGAATTCCAAGTCATAATTTTTGCGTATTGTCAGAAAAGAGAAGGATAAGTGTAGCATGCATTTCTCTGGTTAAGCACCAGTAGGCAACATCTATGTGTATGGTAGAGCAATACTACATGTATTGCTTAAGGATAACATACCATTACTGTAATATCTTATTACCACGTAAGCTGTGTAACTGAATGTTCACATGCAGCTTTTGCTGTGTACTGAGTCTTTGAATCCAGGCACAAGCTAAGAATTGCCTGACTAGTTAGTATTTTATGGTGTTCCTAAGGATGTTAGCTTAATTATCACATTATGTCCCGAGAGGCGCCATACACTGCGGTCACACTGCTGGCTGGTTTGGTTGTGGCTCACAGTTAAGTTATTGCAGTGTTAAATCCAAATCTTTGGAACATTCATGATCTGTGGCCTAAATATTTTGGTCCCTTAACTAGCCTAGATCAGGGATGTACAAATGTAATTGCAGTTGCTGTTTTATACAATAGCCTAGATCTGTTTTTTCACATACTTCCTTGTTCGAAATATTTTGCAAACTGGTACTTTCTGCATCACATTCTTTAATGCTAGAGGGAGGTAAATATTATTGTCCCAGGTTTACTGACAGGCAGAGAACAGCAGCACTACCTTGCTAAAGGCTGCATCAGAAATTTGTGGCAGAGATGATGGATCAAAGGGCATGTCTGCTGTACTGATTGCCATGTGCATGGAGATACCTGTGCTCACTCTAAATGGGACAGTTCTGGCCCCACAGCCTATTGGAATGAGACAGCATGTTAAATCTGCTCTAGCTACTCTGAAGTTAATAGCATTGTGCTATTAAATGTAAGTACTGCTAATAGGTGGCTAATGTTTGTTACTGTGGGCTGCCTTGCTGAAAATTCATGTTCCATATAACCTCATAAGCTATACTGTTCTGTAGGAGAATGTTGCAGTAATAGAAATGAAATGATTCTTTTTATTGCTGGGATCAGTGAGTTGGTGCAGGTGTGCCTGACACCATTGTTTCTCCAATAATTTGGAATGTTCTGTGGAGATTAATTATTTTTAAAAAAATAATCTTTCTACAGTGAATGCTAGATAGAAATAAACATAGCAGTACATAGGAAATAAGCTTGTTTTTACTGTACGAACCAGGTTTTAGTAAAAGTGTTGTCCACTAATTGAGGCAGTGTTCTTATGGAAAAAGCATAAATGTGAGCATGTAATTAAATAAAGCATGAAAATGGATATGCACAAAATGACTGAATGAAGTAATGCTGAGATCAACATTGTTTGCATATCTGTATATCTGACTTTGAATTACTATCATATAGTGTTCTTTGTAGATAATAACTATAATTAAATTAATCGATAAACAGATCTCACCACAGTATTTATCTGGTCTATCCTTGGCAGCAGTATGAAAGGAGAGTTCAGAGGAACTGCAGTTCCTTTCATTTAGTAAATAAAAGCTTGTGTATATATACTGTTCCTGTAGTACAAACACGCAACTCTAGCATTCGGTTTACAGGTACATGTGATATAGCTAATGGACCCTTAGATTTGATTGTATAACATGCATGAAACAGTTTGAGACTTTGAAAACAAATAGATATGTTTAGACTGAATAGGTTAAAGAATGGAAATTAGGTGTAGTGCTTTTCACTTGAAATTATGAACTGAAACTGAAGTAGACTGGCTGCATTAGTGAGAGCCTGGCTGTATAGTAAATGATCTTTTTTTTGCCTAAACTTTAGAATATACTTTAGAAAGTTGATATTGTTGAAGAACTTTGGAAAAATTTAAAGCTCCTTCCATTAAACAGTAATTTAAAGTAGAAGTTACTAATTCTTTGTAATGTTTGTAAGAAGCAACAAAAAGAAAATTTTGAACTGACAGCATTCCTGTTCAAAACTAATGTGGTAAAAGACTTACTTTAAACAGCAGCAAAAATTACTATAATATCCCTTGAGAAAAAAATGAAAATAACCTTATAAAGTTTAGCTAAATTATTATTTTATTATGTTGTGTTCTATGGAAAAAAAGAATGGCCATTCTTTCTTCTAGTCCAGAAGTGACAGATGCTGGTAGAGAAGTGACCATCTGACTGATATGAGTGACAGATTTTATATTGAAATAAAACCAAGTAAGGGAAGATGTCCAAACGGTGAGGTCTGTTAAGACTGTTGAAGTACTAAAGCACCCATATTTGATTTGTTTAACGGTCTCAATGACAGGCTTTGGGAAACACATCTACAACAGACCTGAAAAGTCCCATTGCTTCCAATAATTTATATGAAAAGCAGTAAAAGATACAGGATGGATTTTCACCGATATCATGGTGTGGCTGGAGCTAACCTCACAATTTTCAGATAGGCTATGGTTTGCAGGATACTAACTAATTGGTTTGCGCTAAAGATTACTAAACATACCGCACGTGTGTGTCCATGTGTGATTGAGTGTGTGTATGCAGCAAATGAAGCACTCGTGTGCCATTAGCAGCCTGGGAAAGAAGAAAGCTGCTGAAGTGGTTTTGTGTTCTCCCCCCACTCTCCTGCTTTTATTGGCCTAGATGAATGTTACAAAGAGGAAACCAGATGTGAGACAGGGATGACTTGAAAGGACAGGTAATTAATATCATCTGCCTTGACTTTCTTATCTTGATGGGCTGATGTTTACAACGCTGACCCTGGGGTGGGGGGAAGCACAACCTCCTCAATATGAAATGAGAAAAAGTCCAAAGGCTTTTGAGCTTCAGAGAGAGCTCTGCTCCTTCTGTGAAGTGCAAACAGTTTTGATTTTGTGTGTGTATGTATGTGAACACTGTCTTGCAACAGTCTGTATTCTAACATCAAGCTCTTTTAACTTTCTTTTCACTAAGAAAAAACATTAATGGTATTTTCATATGGTATGTTACTTTCTCTCCTTCGTTTTCATTTTTGCTTTTCATTTATTTTGTGACAAATTCATGCCAAACGACCAAGAATTGGGGGGGGTGGGGGGGTGGAGGAGAGGCCAGGCCTGCAGAAAAGCAGCGGTATTTCCAATACCTATCTCTCAATAAAATAAAATAAATCACCTTTTGCACTTAATTATTTCTGACATTTTGTCCATCATATTGTAATGAGCTTCTTCAGAGAAAATAAAAACAGCTTGTCTCTTTGAAAGCAGAGATGCAACTATTTTTTTGTGTTTGTTATCAAAACACAAGCTGTTTTTCCTTCCTCAAAGGACACCTCATCGTACAATGGAAGAAACATCAAGAATTAAATTAGACAGCATCAAGTTCACATGAAAGAAAATACATTTCTTTAAACAGATTTTTTTTTTTTTTTTAAAACAGGAGAGAAAAGATGTAAGGGTTTAGTAATCTAACTCTTTTCCAGTGTGTGCTACTTTCTCTGCATAGATGTGATAGTAAGGAACCAAATGGCAGATTTCATGATAACAGTCTAATTGTGAACAAGGGGCTTGAATTAACTTAAGTCATTTGGGAGGTCTTTGATAATTCCATATATTAGCAGGGTCTGGTACATTTTCTGGTTCCCTGCACATTTCAGAATGTGTATCTGACTTTGATCATTTTACTACGTTAAGCATAAATCACAGACTAATTTACTATTTGCTTTGAGTGGGTTTTTTTGTATGAATCTTTAACAGTTTTTCAGAATCAGCAATAGAGTGTATTTTCTAATCCTATGTACTGGAAAACATAGCAATAGACAATACCATTTCCAGTTGCAGCAATTTAAAATAGGACTGCTAAAGGTGTGGGGCAGAGTTACCTGACTGACAAGGGATTTAGAAGATTTCAGAATATTGACTCGTAGGTCATCGGCCATAGCTGTTGGTTTTTTATGAGTGTGCATGTATCCAGATGTGATGATTTGGAATGTCTTTATAAATAAGTTGTGACAGTCATTTTTGGTTTGTAAGTGACATATTTGTGGAGAATGTCAAAAATTTTCTAAGCCATAAGTTTCAAAATATGACCACCATATTTCTCTATATGGTTTATTTTATTTTCTTCTCAGCCTAGATTCTAATATATTTTGATACACAAGATTTTCAGCTACAGGCTTACATTTCGTTCTAGTTTCTGCCTTGAACAAGTGTACTACGTATGCATTTGAGGGTGGAATAATGTAAAATCAACTTGTGTAGTGAACCTCTGTTTATACTACAGCAGAACTGAAGTCCTGCATTTGATTTAATGTGATTAGCCAGTTCAGGTCTTGTCAAGTACATTTCCATTTAGAGTGCCTTCACTCTGTGTCATTATTTACTTACAGGTCTTTTCATTAAACAATGAATGAATTAGTCAAATTCAGAACTAAAAAAACCTCACCCCCCACCCCCTGTCCTCCCACCCCAACTTTTTTGTTTACCAATATGTTAGTAAAAGGATGTGGTTATTATTATTCTTCCATACATAATTTGTTTGCCAAGACAAACTCTGTATTCCAAGCTTGCTTGTTTATTTATCAGTTGATATCTGGATCTTTTATAAGAATTACCTTTTTTTTGCAGTTAGTGGTTTTGCAATTCCCTTTAAGATTTCAGCATGAGGATGGTATAATAACTAAAATAAATGTGTCCTAATTAGTGTGACAGTTTATTGAATTAGAGACGGTATGAAATAACAAGCTGCCACAGAGGGGTACCAAGCTATATTCCTAGTTGAGATGATCATGACACAGGTTCACTTAGTCAGGATGCAGTTTTCTTCTTTTGGAGCATCAATGAACAGACATTTCAAAGAAACCTAGAGGACTTAAGTGCTTGAATCCCAGTAAAATTGAGAACAGCCTTAGGCAGTCTTCAACTTCTTAGATTATTTTGAACAAACAACCCAGCCGTTATTTTCAACAGTGCTAGTGAATCTTCACAGCAATGGTAGGCAGGTCACTCGTGCATCCATCTGGCATGGGCTGGGTTAAAAGCAGAAAAATGAAGAGCTGCTGAAGCTGCTTAGTTATGGAGAAACTGATTTTTATTTCTGAAAGTCAAGAATTTAATATGTTAGGTCTGAGCTTGATGCTGCATATGTAATGCTGTATTAAATCATCTTGAATAGTTACTTAAACTTTGGGATCACTTATTCTTTCATTTATATAGAAGACATGGAAAAGGGCAATAAGTAAGCAAACCTTCTATTTATAAAGGCAATACGGACCATATTTTCAAAGGTGTTAAGGTATATAAGGTTGTTGAGGCTGTAAACAGCAGACCAAGCAGTCAAGATGGTTAGCTACCTAATTCATATGGAATTCTGTTGAAGTTAATGTAAATTGGAGAGTTTGATGGGGTACTTATGAAAATCTGATGGAAACTTCCTTAGAAGCTTAGTATGCTTTGAAAAGGGCTAATGATGTGGACCATTGACTTGCCGTCTTCAGTGAGATACATGTGAAAGAAGTTGCCCAATTTATACTTTGGATGCATGATTTGCTCTTATTAGAAAATAACGTTATTTGCAGATTTTATTTTACTTTCAAATGGTCTCTAGAGATTGTGGAAAAAATTAGGAAAACACTTCATCATTAACAAAAGACTTGCTGGGCACCCATAAAGAAATGTTTCACTTTCAATATCTCTGACCACACTAATAATAAAAAGTAACATTTTGTTTTCTATTAACAGTCTAAAAAGTGAATTTACATGCTCCCTTTTCAAAACATCCTTTTGGGATGATTTTCAACCAAACTGATACCCATTCAGTGACAGTTAAGCATTTTCAAATTTGTATTTTTCACAAGAATACATGATGATAAGAAAAATTCCTCTTTTATTTCCTACTTGCAAGATTTTCTGTTGTAAATGTAGCTTAAGTAGTTGCATACACCTGTCAATTCATGCATATTGATTAACTTTGCTCTTTGTAAGTAATAAAATCATAGATATCGATGTTTTCTTACTGATCTTTAGGTCTTTAAAACTTTTATTATTGGGATGAATCTTCTTCTCAAATGTAAATACTAGATAAAATATTTTAACATATTTCTGTGTGAGACTAGTGCACTTTTATGATGATGCTTTTGGTTAAGAACTTAAAACCTTCAAAAATCCCATCTATATTCATATCTGTCTAGTTTAGATTTGCTTCCTTCAGTAATATGAGTTTGGTTACTGGAGGGTAATCAAACAGTGTATAAAAAAGGGTATAAGAGACTATAAATTAAAAAAGAATTTATCTGTGCTTCATATTTCTTAATATAGCTTGTTAGAACGTGATATATGAATTGTATTACCCACATAGCCTTTTAAACTGTCGGTTTAAACTATGCAGTTTAACCATTGCATAGACAGTTTGGGGCTAGAAAGCTCTACAGGGTGCAGAAATAACTCCTGCATCCAAGACAGTTTGGGGTTTTTTTTGCTTGGTGGGTTTTTTTGGTTTTTTTTTTTCTTATTTTTGTAAGAACACTCAAAGAATATGTATGTTGAAGGCATGCATCTTGAAATTAAACATTCTGTCTCAAAATGTTTTTCTGGAAGATAAAATCAATCAGTATTGCATAAACTTGTTCATCAGGATCTGTTTTCAGCGAAAACAACTTTTGACAATCTCCAGCTTTTTTTCTTTCCTGAAGGGGAACCTAAACTAAGCATATTGATACCTTAAACTGAGCTTCTGATTCTTTTCTTTGTAAATCACTGAGGTCTTACACAGTGTTTGAGATGTTATGTCTGTTATTTTAGCATAGACCGTTTTTTAGTGAGAACTGTTTTGAGACCTGATGTCCACAAGTAAGAATCATTGTTTAATTTTGGTATATTCTGTGCTGTTTTATCAAGCTGTGAGGCTGTTTTCCAACGATTAGGCAGTATTAGTCTTTCTTCTGGATACACTCGGAGAAATGTCTACTTGAATCTTGACTGAACATCACACTTTTTAACATAGATTGTCTCCAGAGTCCCAGAATTGCTTGGGAAAAGCATCTTACATGGCCAACTGTTAAGCAAGAGCATCGTTGTTTTCTGTAAAAGCACCCCAGAGATCTGTAATATGCTAACAGTAATGGAAGAGCTTGCTTTTTGCTAGTAATAATGCTATAAGCATCTTAATTGCATGAGCCAAGTTTTAAAAAATGTAAATAAATAGCAAGAATAATGAATATTTTGAGGCTTTGCTAACCTAGATCTATAGCTGAATGTCAGAAGCAGAGAAAATCCTATAAATGGTGGTAGTTAGGTGCTTTTGTAATTGGTCACATTAAAATATGCATGCTACTTGAAGTGAACGATTAGTAGGCAATATGTTTTCACTGAAACTCTCAGGTGCATAGTTCTCATGTCCAGCAAGTCTAATGCCCAGAAAAAAATGTAGTTGTGAAGTGCAGTTCATGTGTATCAGCACTGAATCTTGGTATGGAGCTTTTTCAGGCTCACTGTTAGGACCCTGTAATATTTCTTTCTTAAGAATTATTCCTTGCTTCCCCTTGCACTCCATATGGCTCTTCATGTCTGTGAAGAGATTTGCCTCAAGTCCTAAATACTTGGTTTTGGGATGTTCTTCAGTCCAGGAATTAATTCTTGGTATTTATTTTTTTTCCATATACATTTGCCTCTCCACCTTCTTAGTAGTTAACAGACTGTAAGGCTGACCTAAAAGTAAAGAACTGTCCCTTCTGAGTTGTGAGTGTTCTGGGCCGTTCTTTGGTTTATATCATTACTTCAGACATAGAGTGACTTCAGTTGGTTATCTGTAGTTTTTATCAATTCAATTAAGAATAACAATCCTCTGCCCTCCTGCCCCTAGTTGTTATAGGTAATAAATCATCATAAAGTTCTGAAACTTAATGATGGAGGAGGACTGAGTGGCTGAGGTAACTGTAGCTATTAAAGGCCCTTTGGTGGTGAAATACAAAATATTTACTGCTGAAGTGATTTAGTGATGAGCTGGTAGTTAGGTTCTTCTCTCCTGTGTTACACTTGTAGTTATTTTCTATCTAGTAATTGTCTTCCTTATATATATTGATGCTATCTTTGTTGAATTCCAGGTTGTTGATTTTAGACTTTCACTTTGTCTAATTAGGTTCTAACTCTTCTTCCCAAAGCCTGATAAACTGACTTGGCATTTTCTATAATTTTTGTTTGTGTGCTTTTTTTCTTCTTAGTTTCTTTTTTTTTTTTTTAATTATCTTTAAAGTAAATTGAAAATAATCAGTAGAACTAGGTAGAAGCTAGACTAATAATCCAAAACCTTTGGACTGATAAAGTATTGATGATAACTAGCTTTTTGTCATGGTATTCCTACGGCAGCCCTGTCGTGCAACTCCATTCCATTCATTTAGTGTTTGTTGTTTCAGCAGTGGGACTGTAGCTCTCAAGATCTTTAGTCCTTGCTGTGGATAAAGATACTGTGTTGAAAGGATGCAGACTCAGTAGGAGGAACCTGAATCTGGTCATAGACAAAGCTATTATGGGTAAATTAGTAATCAACAGTCCAGTCCTTCAGCTGCAAACACTGTCCCTGAAACCTTTTGTTTGTCTGACATTTTTCCTTTGAATATTGCTGTGCTAATGGATTTTTCTGGCAATATTGCTGCCAACATGTTAGTTGTCACAAGAAGGAACTGCTCTGTCAGTGCCAACATCTTCTGCAGGCCCACTGGTATGCTCCTAATAACTTTTTACTTGCCCTTTAACGGGAAATGGCAGTTGCAGTATTCGTGTGTCCTTGTACCTATATAATGTATTACCTTGATGTTGTTCTCTGGAGGGTAGAAAATGGATCATTTTGACCCCTTTTGTCAATGGGTAATTCAGGTGAATTCAGAAAATAGCGTGCATTTAAAGAAAATGATGCATTTGTCCGAAGACAGGGAGAGAAAATCCAGACCACTCTGCTACTAAGGCAGAGTACTTCAGCCTGCAGTGAGGGAACTCTACATCTTAAGCAGAAGTAGATGAAATCAGTGAGGGAAGACCTGGTAGGGACCTGGCAAAGACTGAATTCCACAGAGGAAGAGAACAAGCAGGCTCCACCTGCGCAAGTGTCCCTTTTGCCATGGAATTTTATGGGAACTCATTCAAATAACTTAATTCTCAAGATCCCCTTAGTCTTGCAATCCTTTTACACTACACTCTAGTAACAAGCAGTAAAGTGGTCTTGCTCAATTTTCTTTCCTCCTTGTTATTGTTTCCTGCCTTACTTTGTATGTGAGTGAAACTATTCGCAAGGGGATGATATTCACAGCCTTTCCCGAAGGCGTTCACAGAGGAGTGTTTATAAGAATCTTCAGTTGAGTAACAGTTTTTCATAATTAAAACAAATTCTTTCAGATTGGAACTCTTGAATGTGAAGATTTTTCTGCACATGAAAAATTTAACAATAAAACCACACTTTCTTACCTTCACATGTGTAGACTCTCCCTTTCTTTCTCTGGAGACTTTTAGCTTTAGTATTTATTAGTGATACGATGGAGTTCTGTAACATATTTTGAGCACAAAAACCTGTGTTCGACAAATTGCTTCAACTACTACCATATCCAGTTGCCTGAACGCTGGAGGTATATTTTGTTGCATTGCCAAAGAAAGCAACTAATAATAGTTTTAAGAACTTTAATGGTAGGATATAAAATATGTGTGTGTGTGTGTCCCTGGCAATAGCTTTAGAGTGAAAACCAGATATTAAGAAAATAGATATCATTTATTCTATGTACGTGCCTGTTGTTTTTTCACCAAAGGTTTGCAGTTCTCTTATCACAGTAAAATTCTGTAAGTTCTGTTATGAAGCAATTAACCTTTGTGTAATCATTCAAAGAGTACCAAAGTACAGTTGAAATTTCTTATATTTTAGATTGTTACATATTGATATGGCATGCTTCAGTGTACAGAACTGTCATGTTTGGAGTAGCAACCAAAAAAAGTTAACATTACTTGAGCAAATATTTCTCTAGTGTAACTGTATGAGAGTCTGTGTATTGGATGAATTTTATATATAGCATAATATGGCTTGATCTAGTATGTACAACTAGTATTGTTTATGCATGATCAAAAGGGTGCCTTTGTGAATAGGGAGGTGATTTTACTTCAGTCACACCTTTTGGTTGTCCTTGGATTCATCATATGGCTCCTTTTAATCAGCTAACTGGTCTGTAAGGTGGCAATGGTAATACCTACAACATGGGAATGCATTTATTCCACAGTTGAGGTCTTCAGTTTATGGCAGGTTGAGATTTAAGTGGCAAAGGGAAATGCATTTAGCAAGAACCCAACTCAATATAAAATGGAGAGTCCGTCAGCAGAAGGAAATTGAAATTACTTTGTAGAAACTATAATTAGACCTTTTGGATTCTAAGGAAACCTAGTACCAGCAGTTCTTAATGTATCTACAGAATTATATTGTTATTATAAAACAGCAAAACTTGCCACTTTCTAAGTGCACATATTTTCAATTTAAGTCCCTATACCACAAATAATAATTGGACTTTACACCACATAGGAACCCAGTGTTTGGTTATAACAATAAAACCTCCCAAAGCTTTCTGCCTGAGACTTCTAGATAACAGTCTCACACAGTATTTAAAGACAAGGTGAAGCAGCAGGCACAGTAGAGGCAGAGCAGAGCACTGATACTCCCTGGCAGTGGCAGGGATGTTCTGTATTAGGTGCTCCTGACCTCTACTTGGGAAGGCTAAATGATAGAAATGGCATGTGTTGAATTAGCGGCAGCACCAGTTGAAATACAGAGTAGTACAAAGATCACATCATGAGTTGTCCTCTAGTGCTGTAGGAAAATTCACCAAGAAAAGGTAAAAAAGCAATTTTACTGATGGTTTGGGTGGTTTTTTACCCTAAACCAAACGAACACTAAGCAATAGTGGTGCCACACACTGGAAGGTGTGCAGAATATAGGGATGTATCATCCAGAAGTTTTTGAACAGTGTCACATTCTTGTGATGTGATGTGGTTTTATGTACCCAAAGAACAACAGGAGTTCTGATAGAAGTTTGAATTATTCAAAGGAATTGATATTTTTGAAGGAGATTACTAAAGATCTGTGACTGGGTTTTGGTTTTGTTGCTTTTGTATTTAGATTAATATGAACTTTCTTTGACAGCTTGCAGTACAAGCTGTCAGGTACTTATTTTTCTTATCTGTTTAGGTATGCTTTACGTAAAACAAATGTATGATATGGATTAGTTTGAGTTAGGTGCCCTTTATGTCAGGTGCCAGATTATAATTTGCTTTTGTTACTGGCTCAACAAAAAACTTCTGAGGAGAAACATTTCTGTTCCTAGGACTTCTCCCTCAGCCTGTATCCCTTTAATAACAAATATTACCGCTCCTTATCAACTTTGCATCACTAGCGTTTTTGAATAGCACAGCTACAGTAACATTGCAACTACAGCATGGAATGATTGATGATAAAACAGATAAGGTATTGTGCAGTCATGGGTCTGCATCTCTTCAACTTTTCCAAAATTTTGCTCCTTATAGAGTACTTGTATTTTAATATGAATTAAATAATAAGTTCAATTAAAGGACCTGAAAAAGTTCCTGTGATGGTAAATAAAAACTTCTTGAGTTTAGAGACACTGTGAGGTACTACAGAAACAAACTATACCTTTACTTTCTGTATCTCTTTTAAACCATTCAAAAAGTGAAATCTAGTCCTCTACTGATCTCTGATATATTTAGGTGTTACCAAATAGTGTTGCTAAAAAAAAAAATAAATTATTCCTATTTCTGTTTTAAATCACAAATACCAAGGTTTTATAGAATTGTTGAAAGCAGATATCCTGAAGATATTTTTGCAATTCATTTGGTATGTCTTCTTGAGCCAAACAAATTTAGAAGTGTTAACATTTACCTTTGTAATACAATATACTAACATAGTGTTTTATCCCCCCAGTGTCTATTGAATTTAGTGAAATTGTACATAGATCTATGCTGTAGCCAGAGAATATTGTATTGCTTGGGTGTTTGTTTTATTTCCAACCAAAACAAATGATATTCTGTGATTTGAATGAAATGATACAATCTGTAGCCAACTCATATTGTTTACTTGTTCTTTGTAATGTTAGACCCAAATGGATAAAGAATATACAGTTTCTGAAGAATTGTGTGCTTTAGGATGTAACCTTTTATCCTTTTATCTAAGATACTTCTGTAGCTAGGAAAAACATTCTTGGCTTTCTGGTACTCAAACTTAAACATTAGATATTGCCTTTTTCTATTCATTGCTTTCTCCTTTTGTTTTTCCCCTCCTTTTCTCCTGGCATCCTGAGCAAAAGGTGCCAGCAAATATGCAGTGCAAAGGTATGTTGCATAAATGGTAAGTCTAATATGTGCTGATCAAAATCCACCACAGGAAAAGTAAATCTGGTATAGATGTCCTAAGATCCACAGATTTTGGATCTGCTAGCTCTGACAGATACGTATTGCAGAATTTTTTAATTTTTCCTGTGATTTTGTGACTGTTGAACTAAGCCGCAGAGAAAAATGGGGAAGTGCCTAATTTGAATATATACCAAGGACCGAGAAATGTTTTCATTCCAGTCTCAGTTTCTGAGATCTTCCAGTTTTGTATCTGTCAACTGAGTAATGTCACACCATTCTGATTTCACTTGTCTGTCTCTGGCCCAACTAGAAAACAGTGACCGTTCTCTCCTCAGTTACTAATTTAGACATTGCTTGAGATAAAGCTCAATCTAAGTCAGCCACTAACTCAGCTGTGTTGAGAGCCTCTCCATTAGTTATGAAGAGCTAACCAAAGAAGCATCAGACACAGAATTTCTGGTTTATCTGTTCTTGATATTTCACTCATTTCCCACCATGAAAAGAGCTTTATCTGTCTCCTTTCCCTTACATGTTATCAAATGACTTTGGTAAATATGTCTTTAAGAAACTTCATGCCAGAATAAATTTCATCTTATAAAATATCTTAGAAGTTCTTCCTGTGCTAGTTTTTAAAAGGTTCTGGCTTGGTTACAATGTCTCTGAACAAAAGTATTATATAGTAGAAACACCCAAAAATGACAACTGGTGTTGAAGCCTTGAGGGATAAATAAGACATCAGTATTCTATATTTTTTTATAGCTGTTTTACTAACAATCCTTTATTAGTAATTGGAAAGTCCCATGAATTTTTACATTAACTAAACATGGCAGGGGGGTAGTTTGTGCAATTTGCATTCAAATATCCTGTAGGCAGCAGCTGGTAGTAACAGAGCTATAACTTTGTGCTAAAGTTGCAGTCAAAATATGTATTTCCAACGTGAGTAGCCATTACAGAAAAATAACTAAGGCAAATGACTGAATTCATCTTTATAAGTAGTACTTCATAACTGGAAAATGTGTGGCCTAATTGACACAGAAAAACAATTTTACATGTGTATGGGATGATATTTTCTTTAATGAAATGATATGTACCTTCTGGTAATTCATAGCTAAATGGGTTCAACTCAGCTGTCAAAGGCGTGTGTAATTTAATTTTGATTCACAATGAATATGTACAGTTCTTTAAAAGATGAAACTATTTCTAAGTCATCCAGATCTTGACAGGAATACAACCATCTCCACTCCAGTACACAATAATAGAGCTGTTGGTGAATGAGTGAAAGAAAAGCGTCATCTTTGCCATCATAAGGTCGCTTTTTGGTGTATTGCAATGGTAATTTGAAATGCTGGAAAGAAAATAGGCAGCATCATGCCCTGTGACCTATAGTCATGTCTGCATGGAGTGAAGTATGCCTGAACCACTGAGACATGAGATGTTTCCATCTCCACATCCCAGCATCGTATAGTGCCACAAGGTGGAGATAAGATGTGGGCTAATTTTCAGGCTGATGGCAAGATCAGAGAATGAAGCATCAGAAATATTTTATCCATGTAGTATGTGGGATGCCCCACATACCTCATAAAATCATGAAGCAAATTATATTATATCAGTACAGTACCTTGTCTTTGCACTTCAGATTCTACTATTAGGGTGTGTGCAGAATACAAAAAAATCTGATGTGCGTTGTTTAATCTTCTTTCATGTGTTATTTAATTTTGCATACAAATGTACAATGCAATACAACAAATATTAAATGTATATACTGAAACACATGAATTCAAAACCCCATTTATTTTATCAATTGCTTAAGCTCATTTGATCATAAGGGACAGGGAGACCAAACAGCTATAAAAGAGCTCCATTTTCTATCAACTGAACCAAATCCTCCTTTGATCTGTTAATCCCAAGTTTATAAGGTTAGGAGATAAGCAAGCGTAACTAAATTCCTTTTTCTTTTTGTCCACCTAATAGTCTATGAAGCAAAGCAAACATAATAAGCTTCTTTGCTGCTTTTCAGCCTCTTCTTGCTGAATAATTCAAAAAGTGCATTACAGGTTTTATGAGTACAACTGTACACACAAGCAATGTTCCATGATTTTTTTGCATGCCTCAAATTTGCATATATTATATTTTTATTTTGCATTTCTGACACAGAAGCTGACTGCCTACTCGTTCTTGGCTTTTTATTAGGTCTTTGATGCTTGCTGGAGGAGAAGGCCTCTTTTGTCTCTGATAGCCTTAAGGCAGATCTAGGTTAGCAAGAAAGCCAGAGGTTTCAGGCTTGTTAAATGTCACAGTAATGGCTGTCTTTACGCATTGAAATACCAGCCTTCTTCTTTATAGGAAAATGAATCACATTACCACCAAGGGAAGGAAAGCCTTTGTTGGAGGAGACTGCTAGTCTGCTACTTAAGAAGGGGATTTAATTTTCCCCTCCAGGCTTTTTGGCCAGCCCACTACAGTTGCCCTTGTGGAACTCTGATATCATAGCACGCGAAGGATAGCAAACAAGAAAGAGCAATTAGCCATTAATCATACCCATTTTGCATTGGATGGACAGACCATGTAAAATACTGTATGTATTCAGTACGTGAGCAAGAACAGCCTGTGTGGACAAAGCACGAATCTGTAGAATTTTATTCTTGCATTTTGGAAAAGCATTCCTTGTTTAATTCTTATTCAATGTCACTGAGCTGGTGTTATGCATACTACTTTTTATTAAACCTTTCTCATAAGTTTTAGCGCACAGAGAATTAAATTGAGGATTTATATTGCCTAAAAAGTGCCCATTTTTCATTTCTCATAAAAATGGGTGGATTACTTTAAATAAAACCGCAAGAGCGGCACTATTAATTCTGCAAACAGTAAAACTTGATTGAAATAATTGATTATGATTTTTTTTATTTATAGTTTTTATCTGTTTCTTAAAATAAGGAATGGTTTATTAAATTACTATGTTGTTGCATAGATAATGTTTAGATAAATATATACTTTGTATGTAATTACATTAGTATATAGGGAATGAAACTACTAAATGAAAGTATATATGTTCATTATTCTGTCAAATACTATTTTGATAGAAAGCAGAATTAAAGTTTTTTTATTCATTAAATAACAGCATCAGCATGTGTACATTAGATGTGTTAGAAAAAGTAAGTTTGTCAAGACCTTTGCATTCAAGACCAATTTATTAAAAAAAGAAAATACTATTGCTAGTCTGTGAATTGATCTGATTACTTCTAGTTCCCAGCTCCTTTAATTTCCTTGGACCAGTAGATCTCATACTTCCATTCAAAACTGGTATTTTTATGTTAAATTAAGAAAGTTAGTTAGTTAATCTGCTTTTTCAGTTATACACCTTCAGATGAACTTGACATCAAAGGGGAGTAGTTCCTTTATCTGAAAAATGAAGGAAATAAAGCATCTGTCATTTAATCTAACAAAACAGCTTAATTTGAATACTGACCCAGGTACTTCGATCCAAACAATATCCTTTGCTTTCTGAGCTGCAGCAACTGCCTTTTACTTTTTGGACTTGATTTATGACCTTTCTAATGCTTCACCTTGTAGAGCTGAAAGAAATGCTTATAAGAAACAAAAAGTGTCAGTGCTTACACGTCCTATACCCTTTCCAATCTGCCTGCTTTTGCTTTCCAGAAAGTGTCCAGAGCCTTTCTGGTCTTTGATTACTGAGAATAATGTGATGTCCTCATGTTTAAACCTTTATCTGGAAAGATGACCCTGTGTGACTTTTATGTATGTGTTTTCCTGGTGAGGAAAGCAAGACATCACAATATCATTTTCATTTAGTAATGACATTGTTCCTGGATCTTTGCTTATCCAAATGAGGCATGCGATATCTGTCCTAATTATGATAGATTCAGCAGTCATATGGTTACGATTTCTGAGTTTCAGAAAATTAGTTCCTAGCTCTCTTATGGTGTTCCTGGGTGATCTTTGGCATTAATGCATTGGTTCCCTAACTTTAAGAAGTCATAAATTTTTTTTTATTTTTTTTTTTAATCTCCATGGAATGATGTTTTTCTGGATATATCATGAAAGAAATAGTTTTAAGGAGAAATTCAAGTGAATTTAAGGAGGCAACCTGGTTTTCCATCTGAAAAGTTTCATACTCTTAAACCACACTCTCAAAGTACAGACACTAGAAATTTGGTAGAAAAGAAAGCAGAAGTTTGGTCCTTCATAAGATAATTCCAAACCCTAAGATTTTAAGGAAAGCATCTACAGTCATGAAACCCTCAAAGACACATTTGATATTATTTGTAGTATTTGTGATCAGATTTCTTGTCTATGAAAGCAAAATGAGAGGTGAGTTTTCTCCTTTGAATACTTCAGTTGTGTGAGCCATTTAAAAGTGAATGCTAGTTCATTTTTATGTGGTGTAGTAATTCAACATTGTCTCAGCTGTCCTGAATGAACAGAATTCAGTGTGCGTCTCCTGAGGTTTGACACAATCCTGGATGTATTTTGCATTCGCATGTATGGCTGTGTTTCCTGTGGCAGTGCTGACTGCCAAACTAATTCTGAACTGAAACAGGCTTGAGCACGTCCTTGTGACATGACAAGTGTCTTCCTTCTCAGCTGTTTTGTAGTTGTGCATCTCTGGTTTGTAACTACCCATGTCTTTTTATAACAAGAGGAACTTACTCTTTGATGACCCTGCCATTTTAGACATCTTAGTGCTACTGGCAGTGTTATTGCTAGAAATAGCAAACCAACAGATTACGTACAATGATGGAAAATGGGGAAATACCATGTTGGTAGAATTGCCATTCAGTTAACTTATTGTAGCACACTGTATCACATGCAATATATATATGGCTAAGACAAATAGATTTTTTTTATAGTTCATTTCTGTTTTGTAAAAGATTAAAATAAAATTAGGATCTTAAAATAAATTTGTAGATCGTCTGTATGTGAGTTTTCCGGTTCTTGACAATTACAGAATTTAGAGCTTACTTGAGGAATGTTGTTGCCTCAGTGGCACAGGATTTTGGTTAATTGAAGTGAATTTGAATGCCTAATAGATCATAATAGAATAATATTATTTTTTGTTAAGGGTATTGGGCCTTTATTATTGATTTTTTTTTTTTTTTTTAATGTATGAATTTGATGGGTGTAGCTTTGAATGTTTCCTGGTGGAACAGAAACAGCTAGTGTCCAGTTCTCTCTTGTGCAATGGCCCATCCTGCATGTGTGGGTATTTTCTTTTTTAGATGGTCTATTTCCAGTAAATTCGAGAGGGAAGGGATTTTTAAAATGTACATTTGATTAGGATATTTGCCTGTTAAAGTCCTTGTAGTATAATAAATTTTGCCTGCCATACTGTACACACTAACACTAGTTTTCTTGAAGTATTTAATGCTATTTATTTTAATTTTCTTTTATTTCAAACTTGGGAAACATGATTTATTTTTCTTTAATTTTCTTTTCTTTTTTTTTTTTTTTACCTAGTCTTATTCACCACATTATTAGTTTTCTACCTGTCTGGAACATTATTCAAAAGGAGCAAGTATACTTCTTTCTCCCTTTCTTAGCCTTTTTTAAAACTTTTTTTAAAAAATTCTACTCAAGCACAGATCACTTGAGTTTCCCTCAATATACTACTGATGCATCTTTTAAATGAAATCAGTAAATGCTTTAATTATTGTATTCTGTAGAATTTGCTAAATGTTTCCCACTGTTATTTAGATTTGACCTTAACCTGCAACACCGTTTATAGTACTTTGTTATGTTGGAAAACATAAGTAGTTTTCCAAGAAAATAATGTTATACGAGCATCTGTCATTATTTTAAGATACAAGTTTTAGTTGTATGTAAACCTGGATAATGTAGAATTGTGGGGGTTACCTGTAGTAACTTACAACTCTTTTCCAAGAAAGTTATCCCTCTAAAGATACAGTCCAGCAAATGGGAAAGGAGTAAAAGTCAGGGTAGATGACTTTTCTATTACCATTTCTAAACAAGCTATGAGAAGACTATTCCTGTCAATTAGGTGAGGTTACTAACTCAGTGATGGAAACTACACAGTAAATGCTATTGGAAAAGTATAGCTGGAGCAAAAAACCCTCTAAATAGAAGTTTCCCTCTAAATTAATAAATTATATGAGTTGAAAATGAGCAGATTATTTCAAACAGTTAAACTCACAGGTTTGCCCTTATGGGGAGGAGTATTTTTGAAGTTACCTGTGGGTTTTGGTTCAGGGGGTTGATTTCTTTCTCCGTTCTACTTTTTAAAAAAAAGATTAAGACTTGGTATTGACTTTGAAATAGGAATGCGCTAAAGGCTTTTTAAGATGATGTTCTATTGATTAATTTTGAGGTTTTTGGTTGGGTGGGTTTTTTTAGGTATTGGTGAGCAGAAAGTTTTGGCCCAGATTTGTAAATAATTTTGAAGAAATCTCCAGCTCACCAAAAACTAATGTGTGAATACTTTTCATGATTTCCACTTCATAGCTCCTTATCTACACAAAAATAGTATTTTGTAATAAGGTTTGGAGTGTGAGATGGGAGTTGGGTTGTTTGAGGAAATGTTTTCCTATGAATAAAATGCTTAATAATAAAAGTGATTGCACTTGTGGGGAAAAATTATTAACTAATTAGGAATAAATAGCTGTATTAGCCTCCAATCTTGCAGCTACAAAAGGCGTGATATCACCTCACATACTCAGATAACACAATTATTTTCAGAACACTGAGCTGGTTACAGTAAGCCCGTGTTTCTTATAATAGCATTCCTAAGCTAATGACGGTATTAAGGTGGCCAAAAATCTATTTAAGTCAACAAAGAAATTTCCAGAGGTCTCAAAGTCTCCTGGATTAGGATCATTGACCATAAAATACAAGTGAAACACAGTTGAATAATTTGTCCTTGCATGGAATTCGTAGAATTAAAAGTAGAAGTAAGCAAAGGGAACAACAGTTATACTTGTTTGTTTTGAATAATATTGCAGACAGGTAGGAAAATAAGGCTAGGGTTAAAAAAAAAAAAATTAAAAATAAGTAGTGTTTATACTATTTCATTTCAAACTTAGGCAACAGCTTTCTGACAGGGAACAGAAATAATAATACCTAATAATTATATAGCATTGTATTGTGAATTATTTTTCTATAAGAAAGGAAACTCTTCACTGAATATTACCTGCTTGTGGGACAGCGTACAACCCTTCCCTTACTACTCGTAAAAATTGCTTACCCATAGGAATTGCATGTAGTTGCAGAACATGGATACTGAGTAGCTGTCACATTATTTAATTTGAATAGGGGAAAATAAAAAAAAACTGCAAAAATATTTGTTTTTTAAAGTAGAGAATAAAATACTCGTAGTTGCTGTGAAATTATGTAGGATGCATCAAGTTTTGGGCTTGCTAGTTTTGATTATGTATGTTTAATCATGTGTCCCCACGTTTTTGTGTTGAAGGATAAGGAGTGATGTTTAAAGCAGCATTCAAATGGTTGATACTTGTAATATAGAAAAAAATAGCTGGTTAAAACCAGCTTTAAATCTTTTATGGATCAAAAAAGCAGAAAATCTGATATCTGCAATATGTCCCATATACGGAGAAACATACATGCCTCTAAATATCAGATGGCCTATTTTTGGCTTGCTTTAGTTTCATAGTTTCGATAGCAGCCTTGGGATACTCATATGCAGTTGGATTGTTGTGCTTCAACCTAAGAATGGCAACAAGGTTGTTTAAAAAGGAAAAGGATTTGCAAATGCTGTGCCTAGTGTATAGAGTATTCTCATATTTATAGTATTTTCATATTTCAGATTTATAGTGATTTTAACCCTAAGGTGAAATTCATGCCTAGGAAAACTAAATTTTGGGCCTTTAACACAATGAGATTGGTTTTCCAATGGGCAAAAAACCACTTGCGTTTTCTCTCCACCCTTTTCAGCTTCTGCATAACTTGACTGATAAATGTGCATGGACTTGGACTCCTGTGAATCTACCATCCCTTTATCTTCCTAGAGAGCTCCCACTTTCTTGCTTCTACATCTATCATCTTTTTAGCTATATGAGATAATGGTGAGTTGTCTTTCTTAGAGGGAGTGAAGACAGTGAGACCTCAAGTGCCAATGACACACAGGACATCTGTGACAGAATTGTGAAAGCACTTCCGAAACTTCATGACCTGCTTACAAGAATGTCTCCCCTTCCCTTTGTTTTTATTCTTTCCTACATCAGGTGGGGGACCAAGTGGACATTTCAGTGTATTCTTCTACATGGAGTCAACTTCAGGCTCAGCTTTGCCTTGTTCAGAAACTAGAAAAGATCCATCTTTGTTCTGTGGTCTTACAGAAGTTCACTGCAGTGGAGGAACCATTGGGAATTCAGTGTGTTAGGGTCAACAGTGGCTGGTAGTATTGAAGAAGGGAGCAGGGGAGGGTATTCTCACTCTTCTTGCTTCCAAAATGCTACAGGTAAAAGGGAAGAAATGATCTTTGTCAAAAAAAGGCAACCAGAAGAAAATCTATGATTAAATGAGTCAGGACTATAAAGCGCAAATACTCAGCCAAGCCATTTCAGCGTGCTTCCCCATGTATATGATACGTTCAGATACGAGAGAGGCATGCTGAAAAGAGACTTGTCCTTCAGCAGAACTGAAAGATGTCTTCCAACAGGAACATAACCCCTTTGTGTGCCTCCCTCCCCCTCTGCCTCCTCCTGCAGTATGCAAATTATTTTTTTTTCCTCTCTTTTCTTGCACAGCTTGATATGTGATTGGTTCTCTCTTTCAACACAAATGACTGTAGATAGATTTTTCTATTTATATTCGATATCTATGCCTTGGTTCTCAAACACAGAGGGAAAACAATATAGTTCTGCCTGTAGGAGGCTGAATTTGTAAATATATATTAGTTTGGAAATACAATGAGAGATAATAAAATATTCAAAAAGCAGCCTGCTCTTGTGGGATATTATTCTGCGCAGCCAGGGAGCAGATTAATGACACTACACAGAAAAAAAATAAGATATGCACCATAAAATATGGATTGGAGTAGCAACGTGGAAACTAAAATTCCAGTCCTGGCAGCCTGTGAAACACGTGTGTTTTTACAAAGTTTATCAGCTTTAAATAGAAACACTCAAAAGCGGTCATTATTTAATTGGGGGATGTAGAATTTGCTATCCCAGGCAGCTAACCACCAGCAACAAGAATTATGCCCTATTCTAGGTATGAGTAGTATTGTTCTCCTGAGTAAGATTCAGTGTAATTAAGTCCATCTTGGGTGAATTTTGAAGGCATATTTTTATTTTTTTTCAGGAAAGTGTTCTGTGAAACATACTGTCAAGAGGCTGTATGTGAGCATGTGGCAAAATAGTTGTTATATTTGTCTTAATTTCCATTTCATTTTATACTACAGAACCTAAGCTGCAACCTTTAAGTGCCTTCAGATAGGAGGAGGTGGGGGAAAAGTGCCAGAAGTGGAGTTACTTTTGCTGGTCCCCAGCCATGTGCCTAGGACACCGCACTACCTGCGGTGAACTGCTGGGTTCTCTGCTGTTTGTGTGTGCCAACTGGCTACTGACCTCTACAACTGTGACCTTTTGTCTTAGGTTCATACAGGCTAATTTCCAATGTATTAGAAAGATGGGAAATGTGGAGTTGTATCTACAGTACCTTTTAAGTTTGGATGAAATTTGTCGTAGAGCTCCCCCTCCAAAGTCTTCAGCCCAGTTTGCATTTTAACACTACAGGCAATAAGATGGCACATGCGACAGTATTTTTCAAATGTATGCATTCTTTGGGCAGTGCTAATAGCACTACTTGTAGTGAAGCTTGCTTGCAATTTCCCATTGGAAAATACTTAACGCTTGCTGACAACTTTCTCAAAATTCAATAGCTTCGTTTGAAAACTTTCTTTCAAGACTACTTTTAGCTGACTTTTTTCCCCCTTAAATTTCAGCCGAAGTGGGTGTGCTATTCTGGGCATAAGAGAAGTGAGGGGTATCTTTGCACATAATGAAAAAATAATGATCCTGACATTGAAAAATTGACCGACTCAAAGGTGCCGATCCAGGATGCAAAATTCAGTGGGGAGAATAGCGTTGGTGTTTTGTGTCAGTGACGTGCTATTCGCTATCACTGCGGATGGTCACTAAGATGTGGTGAGTGTAGATGCATTTGTGAAACCTGCTCATTTTGCAAAGCCAGATGGAGGCTTCCACTTAACATTGTCTGGATCTGCACTTCATTTGTAATTGCAGTTCTGGACTCCTGAGAGCCAGGCAGTGTCTGTGTCTGAATGCCTGAACACAGCCAGCAGGAGGAAGGGAGGATATTTTTCTTGTGCTCTAAATAATACATCTGTTCAGCCCAGGCCAGGTAGGGGGAGGAGGCAGCATGGTGGCAGAGTAACAAACTGGGATGCAGATGGGCGAGTTAGGAAAGGACAGAAAAAAATATGTATTCAGAAGCTGTTTGAATTACGGTTGTATGCACAAACCTGTGTTTGATAGTCCCCTTCTTAAGAATGCTAGACTCTTCAACTTTGTAACATAAGGCTTTTAAATGCTCACTTTCTATTTTTTTAAATGTGTGTGTGTATGGGTCTACACACAAACACAGAAATATACATCAGTACACAAACATAATTAATTTGATTGAATAAGAGGGAATGTTATATAAAGTGTTAGAACTAGGTAATAAGTTTTACTAAACTTTTTTCTTTTCCTGATATATCTTTTTAAATGAACAGTTGTTTTAAACATTTTAATCATGAGGCATTTCAGTTTAGCTGATGTATTTTTCAAGGCCTATGTAGATTTTGAAACTGTGTTGCTACCTTTTAACAATTTTTTAAATGTTTTATTTGGGGAAAACTTTTTAATTATGAATTATTTTAGTCTCATGTTATCATAGACTTCCAAGTTTCACGAAATTGTAACATATTTCAAAGCATAAACCCAAGCATTTTTTTACAATCCTTTTGAAATTTTCTTCTGTTCTCATAGTGACTTGCCTTTCTCTTCCTTCTTCTGAATACATTTCCTCTGTGCTGCTGTATCAAAGAATTCTTTTTGCTGATTGTTTATATATTTGAAGATATTTAAAGAGGAAGTAAGAACTCTGTACGTATAACTAAAGGCCTATCCATGGACTTCTGCTTTTGAACTTGTTCTGCTTATGGGTAGATGTAAACTGTTTCCTCATGCCAAGTAACAACAATAAGATCAAAATGATACTGGCCTGATTACTAATAGGTACACGTGGTTTTAAAACTTGAATTGTCTCGTGCATGATTTCTGGATATTCTCTGGGAGTTCAGAATATATATGCTTTCTTTGAACTGTGGTACAAATACAATCCTTTACTTAACTGCTGTTTGCAGTAATGTCTTAAATCAGGCAATGCTAAATCTAGAGCTGCTCGAAAGTGCTCTGTAGCATCAGGATGGGATTCTTATAAGTGCCAATAGACATTACATACCTAACTCCCACTGAATGAGTGTATTTTAAAATGTTTGATGATGGAATGACCCAAACCATTGTTGACTTTCATAGATCTTGAGTGGAGAATAAATTCATGAACACAAGAACAATTTACTAAGGGGAGTTGAAATGGAAATGAAACAGATGTTGGCAGAGCAATGAAACATCCCATGAGCTCTGTATCTTTCTGAGACAGACCTATAGCTGATACAAATTATTTTAAGTTCGTTGTAGTCTGTTTTAGCTGGATGGAATGGTGCTGTCTTATATTAACTGAGGACCTGAGCAAATCTTTTTTTTTATTTATTTTTAGTTTATTTTTTGTCAGTGTCGTGCTTATGGTGATGTTCTGTGTGGATTTGGAAAAGACAATGAAAGGTATCTGTGGAAAGCCAACCATGTAATTATGTATAGTAATTTAATAACATTTATTACACCAGCACATCTATTTTATTATTATCCTGTAGATATATAATAAAGAAGTAATGTAATGGAAATTCTGATAAGCCATCTTTATAAAATACTGGTGGTTGCTTATATCGGTGACATGGCTAGGAGTATCTCAAAATCCTATATAAAAACACTTACCTGCTTGTGAACTAAATATCAATGTTCTCTGTGGACAAAATCTTTCACTAATGTAAGCTGGTGTATCCCATTTTGCCTCACCTGATGATATGAAGAAGCCTGATACAAAATGCCTTTCCATTAATACTGGGAAATGTCCTGACATCTGCAGAGGTTTAATAATATCTTGCCATCATTTGCTTTCACTTACATGTACACAAACTCGTTGTCTTCATCTTGCACTTACAGAAGCAGTTTTGCAAGCTCACTGTATTTGATACTCCTGCAAGGAGAAAAACTAGTAGCAATTCTGTTTGCTTGATGCATAAAGAGTCCTGTTCGCATAGTGTTAGCTATATGGTTCTGCAGGCTAAAATGCAGCAAAAATGAGTTCTTGGAATTTAATAAAGTAGCTAGGGTTCCTTGCAATTTCTGTGGCAGATTAGCTTTTTCTCTTTTGAGAAAAAGTTGTAATTTCTATACACCTATACCATTATTTTCAGACCAGAACTAACTCCCTTTTTTAATAAACTGAAATCACATTTAATTCTACTGAAACTATTTCTGCTCTGTTGACAACAGTGACAAGAACAAAACCCAGAATTTATAACAGCAAATATATTTCTGTATTAAAAACACATTCTCGTTTTACTGGAGGAAGCTGCTTGTTGTCTCATGAGTAATTTCATAGATACCCAATTGTCACAAAAACCTGCTGCTACTTCTGTGACAATTATAGTAGAAAAAGAAGAGGGGAAAAAATGAGGATTGCAAAGGAAAGAACTTTCTTGGGAACTGGATTTGCATGTTTAGAGCAGAATTCCTAACAGAGTTCAGTCTGCAAATACTGATGCAAGAAACATAAGAATCTAAATGGAGGAAAAGTGGGTAATTTGGCTTCAGTTTGAAGGAAGATGTTTATCTCTTCTACAACTATACAAAACCCCTGAACTGCCACTGATAAATTGAATTAACTTTTTTTAGAAGAAGTGGGAAATGCTTCTGCAAAAGACTGACTATCTATTAGTTCTGTGAACCACCTATCTAACTGTAGAACTGAAGATAAGGTCAATGCTACAACTACTTTGCTTTTGTGTTAGCTTAAAGGAACTAATGTTTTTAGGACTGAAGCAACAGCAAATGTGTGTCATGTGAAAGATGATCAGCTGAGCAAAATAATTCCATGGAGCAATCTGTTTAGGAAAAAGAGAGGACTTGGTAGCTAATGAAAAATAAGCTTCAGTTAGTACAGTGATGCTGTAATGGAGATAATAGTAATAATTCAGAGATAAAATCAGCAAGAGAAACAGGCTCCTGAATTCTATGAAGAGTGTCTTGTATAATTTTTAACCCATTAGGCAAGGCTACTTCTGTACATTATTTATAGATAGGTATTTATAAAGTATCCTGCATAATATTCAAGGATTAACCGACCTAAATTTTTACCATTAGCAAATCTATAAAGATTTTTCTCTGATTTTAAAAATAGTTCAGATATATCCAGGTAACTGCCAATCTGTTGTGCAGGTGCCAATACACAGGGGCTTGCATTTGTGGCTTGGTGTTTGAGATGCTCCTGCATTTTTTGTTTCCACCTGTTTCTTTATTTTGGACTCTCAGTTTCTTTGCCTTTTGTTCATATACCAACAGTGAGCTATGCTAGAGAGAGCTACAGCTTGTATGAAATAAATAGAACAGTTTGACCACTTTCAGATTGAAAGATGAGAAAATCTCAAATCCATAGCATATAAGACTGGCCAAAATGGGAACCCTGCTGGGCAACATATGCATTTTTATGGCTTATTGTTGACCTCCTTTATTCTATACACAAATGGATAGAAGAAGACAGGATTAAAAGATTAGTTATGTCAGTTCCTTTTGGTTCCACTATTTTACTGCTGTTTTATGAAATCAAGCTACTGACCAAATGCCTGGTTTCCCTTTCCTGTGAAGGGTGTTTCTTCATGCCTACAATTGATTTTCACACTTTAATCAAAGACTATTCAAATCTTTCAATAGGAACTCAGGTATGTTTCACAGACTTAAAAAAATGGAATAAAATGAAAAACTTTTACATTTTAGTCATGCAACATAGCTAACTTGTTTACATTAATATATGTCTCTACATTACAAAACCCTTTCTTCCCACTGGTGTTTTGACAGAGCACTGGCAGAAGTGCTCTCCCTTCTTTTTGTACCTGTGAGACACGCTGCTGCCCGTCTGTTGACACTTTGCTGTTATGGCATGTTTGGAGACAGAATCATAGAATATCCTGAGTTGGAAGGGACTCATGAGGATCATCATTGAGTCCAACTCATAACTAATTCAATATTTGAATAAGCATGATACAGCAAAGCAAAACTAACAACAAAGCATAAAATGAGTCAAGTTAAGCAGGAACAGTGTGTTGGCTGAGCTTACTTGCTCACCTTTGGTAATGAAAGCACCCTGCTGTTGTAGTATGTCCTGCAAGTAGACACTAAAATACGTTTGGCAGTGTTGTAAGATCTCCTTAATTTGTAATGGGGTGGATAACCATAGTCCCTGGAGCATGTTTTACCATGAGGTTTTAGCCGTAGTAACACTGACATAACAGAATGTAATGGAAGACCCAAAACATTTCTGTGTGTGAACGTGGGGAGTTTGTGGATGCAGATGGTACTCAGAATGCTTACTTTTGAGATTATGAGGTTGCTAAAAATGTGTCCCATTTCAATTTTAATATTTTAGAAGTTTACTAACTCGCATCATCTATTGTAAGGCTTTGATCTTGTAAGTACTGGCACTGTGCACAGCAGGAGCATTTGATTTAGGGTAAGTGCATACGGTGACTGCCACAAAACTCAAGTGAAATTAAACAAGCAGCTGAGGGCTCTGTATTATTAGAAATCTTGAGCTTCTTGTGTACCTCTCGTTCTCAGCAATATTAGGTAGGAAATGAATATGGAGTGTGAACAGGGAAAGAGCTATGTAATTATGTAAGCTCAGCCTTCAGCTGACAAAGGAGGTGCCGGCTTATGTACTTTCTGTTTGCAGTGCAGCCACCCCACAGTTCTTGCCTGAGCATTGCAGTGCGTTTCGTACCTTATCTGCTTTTCTCATCATCACCTTTTAACTTAACTGTACATCCCACTGCCTGTTCCTGCATGGTATAAGAGTGATTTCTAGCTAGTAATTTCTGACTGCCTCCCTCCTCTCTTTCTAAACAATTATTTGGCTTTCTTGGTTATACCGCTTACTGTGCCCCAGCATTCACAAAGGCAAAGCAATTAATTCAAAGACCCACACACATGCTGTACACTAGAAAAGCTGCTATTATTTGCAATCACTTCATTTGCTGAAACTAGAAATTCAAATCTCTACAAAGCTCTACTGCAAATAGTATTCACAGACCTTTATGCTTAGCTTATTCTGTCATTTTAAATGGTATATCTGCCTTCAGTGGACAAACTACCTTTTTGTGAATTCAGCAGCAGTACTTTGTCGTCCTAGAGAAAATTACTCAAAAGACTACAGTATGATAGTCATTTATCAGCAGTGCTACTGTATGAGATTGTGGATTGTCTTATATCTTCCTACCACAGAAGTGTCTACTTTCTCATTATTTTATCCCTTTGCTTATAGGCATGGTAGGAAATTAGGATATTTTACTTGTAGCTAGTGACGATTGTTGCTTTTATTCACAAAAGGCAAGGACTGGGAAGTTATTAAACTCATTCTCTTGAGTGGAAAAGATAATCATCACTTCATCATTTTTCGTGGCTAAGATTCTCCATTTGCTTCACAGAATTACTGTAGTTAAAGGAGGACTGTGTTTTGCGCCTTAAATTAGCATGACAATTAAGGAGATTCAGATCAACGGCTGCTGATATAGATATGATATGTTTAGTACTATTTTATTCTCATGGAAATGAGTTATTTTCCTGTACAGTGCCCACGTATAAGATAAACATAATTCCATACTGACATATGAATAGCTGTTCATTAATATAATGTTCTAAGGAAAAGTACTTTGTCTTTTTGCAGTGGCATATGGCTGGAGGTTTAGGATACAAAAGTACAGCTCTTGAATAGCTTGTACTAAATGAGCTTTTTCAGCTGCTATTTGCAGTATTGTGAATAATCTTGGAGTATGAATAGAAATACCACTCCGCCATAGTTATCATTAGTTAATGCTTTTCATATATTAACATTTACATAACAAAGTTACATCAACATCTTTGGCTTAGACACTCCATTAACTAACTTGATTCTAGTTGTTGTTCGGTGTGGTTTGGTTTTCATTCAGTCCTGTTTACAAAAATGAAGGGTCATTTGAATGCTGATCTGATTTAACATGTCATATGAAGTACCTACTAATATATCACTACCAGTGATATTTAAATCATGAATAACCTCGTACATCAAATCCTCCCAATGGGCACAGTGAATTTGACCATGCGTCGTTTGAATTTCTGAATTCTCTTCTTAGTGATTTATTTTCTCAAAATTGGTAACGGCCAGCAAAACATGCACAACAAAAAGCAGCCCCTTACAACCCTTGCCTGTTCACAAATCCTCAGGTTTTACGACATCCTATTTTTGCTAAGCCTTGCAGTAAAATGCTTTTTTATTTTTCTATCATTTAAATTTCTCTTAGCTTATTAAAATCATCAGATTTTAAGTACTGTACTGTGCTTCTCTTCCTCCTTTGTTTTGTTCATACATTTTTGAACTCTCCAGTGTATCACCTGATGCAAGTGTTTGTTTTCCTTTGCTTGCCATCTTTTTGCTGTTTTAAGGTGTTCTTTTACTCAGGCACAACAGAAAACCAAGAAGACTTAATACCGTATTGGAAATGAAATCACAATTCAAAAGGAAATTCAGAGAATAAGTGAAGTTATGATACCTTACTTAAAACTTAAGTGATCTAGATGCAGATATTTGTAAATTTAGGGTCCAGTTAACCAAGGTCATTCAAACAAGCCAGCGGGATTACTCCCATGGTTAAATCCTTATCAACATGGATGAAGGATCAAAATGAATAAGGCATAACTGGACACAAATCTGTTATGGTTGAACTATTTTATGGAATGCATTTGCAACTAATGCTGAAATGAAAAATGAATGTCCACAATGACCGCTCTCCTAAAAAAGGAAAATCGTGGTTTTTTTCTGATGCATCATACAAGTTTAGATTACATTTTTACTTTGCAGTCCTGTAAAAATAGAACAACATAGAAATAACAAAGCTGCAGCATAGAAATAACAAGGAAGTCAAGGTGCCCCCAGACCACATGATTTTATAAGAAACAAATTTGAAATTATAGTCTTAAAATCATAGAATGGTTTGGGTTGGAAGGGACCTTAAAGATAATGTAGTTCCAACACCCCTGCCATGGGCAGCGACACCTTCCACTAGACCAGGTTTGTCAAAGCCCCATTCAATAACAGTGGATAAGTATGTTTACAAATTAGACGAAATGATGAAAAATTACTTTTGCTCAGAGATGTTGAAGAATTATTTGAAGAATATAAGGAAATTATTTCTCTGCCATCACAAGACTTCTGTCTCGGTAAGATTTTGACATGACCCGTTGTTGTGGTATTTGATTTTTGGATAATCTATTTCAGATGAATGCTTAGAATTTCTAATAATACTTTGCTTGTGTCAAGCTTTTGAAAATTAAGAGCTTAATTTCTTTTGTGTCTGAAAAAAATATCAGTAAATCTTGACTTAACAATGATTGGCTCAGTGAACACATTCTTCCTTTGTCACATGAACTGTCAGCTAGTCAAGGAATTCTAGTGTTCCAGTGATTCATGATCATGGTTGAGTGGTATTTGTACTTACTAAGATAAAATTGATTGGGTAAAGGATCCAATCAAAGTTTCATTGCAGTCTGAACAAGCGATTCTCAAAAGGTCTGTATTCTGCTTTGAATTTTTGTTGACTAAATCTATAAATATTGCACAGATTATCTTGGTATATTCCATTTAAGCAGAATGTTGTAAGTATTGGGCTTATCATGAGGTTGAGTTTCTTCAAGAATTCTTAGAGACTCATACAGCAACTTTGCTAGGGTTTATTTCTCATTTTTTCTTTCATTGTAGAAACAGCAAAAAATAGTAATATTTAGAACTTAATTTCTGAGAGTCTTGCTTATTTGACGAAGGTTCAGCACTGTTGAAAGCCAGGGATTTACTCTTCCCCACTCCCACCCCCATGCTGATATGATATTGAAGAACACTGAATGCCTCCACCCTGTGCATGCAAGCATATGTCTAGATGTGGATGTTCCATCAGATTAGTTTGTTTTGTTCAGCAGCGTGTGATAGAAAGCATATTGACACTGCTTTGCTAAGTTTCGTCAGGTGCTTTTTAACTAGGGTTTTCAGATAGCCCTGCAGTTGTTTAAATTAACTATGAAATGTTTCAGATAAATGTGCTCTTACATGATTGGTGTTCTTGTCCTCCACTATAGGTACTGGAATTTTTACTGTTGTAGATTGTGAGATGTCACTGCTACCTGAAGAGGACTATGGTCCAGATTAACACTCTCTCTAACATCCCATAATTCTCTGTATTTTGGAACATTTGGTTAGGATGTGGGACCTGCTGTACAGCATGAACAAGGTGGTGCACTTGCAGCTGTAGTGAAACAGTGCAGCTGGTTTAGCTTGGTAGCTTTGTCTTTGCAGAGATGCATCTGCAAACGTAGGAAGGATTTGAAGATGGGATTTAGCAGACTTTGTTCCAGTTTTTGGAGCATTTCTGGAGCAAAACTTTGGGGCTTGATGCAAACGGTGATGCAGAACTGGGGGACCAATAATGACATCAGAATACCAGGATAAAAAAGGCTGCTTTTCTATGATAGCTGTTAGGCCCATAAATGCTTTCCCTCTACACTAAGAACATTGCTGGGGAAAAAAAAGTAATGTTTTTTTCATTGTTGCAAGACATAGTTGATCAAGCTAGAAGGTTAGCCATCATCGAGGCCTGAAGCAACAGAATGTCAAGTGCTCTAGGAACACCCTTGTTGTCAAGAATAAGGAAGAAGATTTTGTTCTGGTATGCACCTTGTCACTCTTGCAGACTTAGCTTGCCCTCTTGCTGTTTGAAGTCTTTTAATAGATGTTTGGACAAGAGACAAGAGCTGTTTAATTATACTGTAAGTGGTTGCAGAATGAAGGCAGAATGTTTATTTAGAAGACTGAAGGGCGCATGGTAGTGCTTTGTGACAAGTCTGAGTGTTTCTCAACAAATGGAGTTCTTCTTCCAGGAAGAGTTATATGCTACACGTGGTATCTTTCACTTTAAGAGCACATCGCATGTGGAAATGGGCATTGCAGGGTGAAAAAAAGAGGTATTATGTTAGAATAGCTATAACTAAAAAATGGTCTTTTTAAAGAGTGAAACAATTTAAATTTAACTCAGGACTTTAAAGCGTTATAGGCACTAAAGTAACAACAATTTTACTTAATATTTACCAATAGAAACATCAATTTTCTCTGTTTTTTCTTGTGGAGGTTATGCCATCCCATTTTTCCTTTTAAAAACTCAGAAAAAAAGTGATCCACAAGTATTTTTTATAGCACATAAGTTTCTCCATTTCTTTTTGGTTTGTTCTTCCTCACATACAAACTATATAAACCTGAGTCCAATAATACTTTAAAATAAGCTGTTAGTCTAGGGAGGAAAGCTGGGCACAGCTTTCTCAGAGCCAGCACATTATGTTGCTTGACGATTTATAATACTTTGTGGTCATTTCATGCAAACAAGACACCAATGCATAACTCTGCCCATTTTAAGGCTGAACTGGTTTATGCTTTTCTGCCAAGTTAATTTTGTCTTACTCACAAAATAGCATAAACAGAGTCAGGACTATAAACTGTGTAGAGTATAACCGTTGTGCATGGCAAAGTTTTTAAGTTCCAAGCCTTAAACAGTAAAGCAGATTTCAATTCCTAAGGGTCTTGCCATATTTTTAGTGAGGACTTAAAAAGTTGCCTGAGGAAGAAGTTTTAGTCAGAAAATATTTGAGGTAGGCAAAAGCCATATTTAAATTTTACTAGAAAATGAGAATTTTGCACCGGTTGTCAGAAAATATAACATGCTAAGCCACAGGAAATCTGTCTAAACAGTGTTACTAGGTGGGCCACTGAAAGTATTTACTAGAGCTTGTGATACCTGCCAGACAGAGCATATGGGCTGGAAATTCTTCTGGCACACGGTGCAGCAGGGTGATTTTTTGCCACTACTCATCTGTGACTCCAAGAGGAAAGGTGAATTAAAAAGTTCTCTAACCTGTTCTAATGAAGCTACTTTACAGAATCATGGAATCATAGAATTGTTTAGGTTGGAAAAGATCTTGAAGATTGAGTCCAACCATTAACCCATCACTGCTAAGGCCACCACTTAGTGTCTTTTCTGAGATTGTCAGCTGTACGTCTCTTGTGATTGATACAACTGTCCACTGAGGTGGACAGCCGGGGAGTTCATTTTGTTTTGAATAGGCTGTCAGACAACTATGAGATACTAATCCTTCCTGTCTTTCAACAGTTCATTGCAACTTCTGCTCTAAATAACAGCCACTGTTGCAGCCTGATGAATGCTGGCTAACGGAATGGGGAATCTGCATTTAGGAGAACTTTGCTGTTTCTCATTAATGTCATCTTACCCTTGTCTAAAGCATCCTTGCTTCTATAAGCAGGGAAGTCTAAAATAAAATGCTGTCTATCAAGAGAGATATTGCAACTATTCAGATAAATGTTGGAGCAGGTGATCTTTTGAGGTCCCTTCCAACCTGGGCTGTTCTATGATGCTGTAAGTGGTGTAAACAGCAAGGTGTGCACATTGATATTGAGACAAGGAACTGCACTTGCTTTGAGTCCCACAGAAGGAGGCCTGTTGCACTGATTATACTACTGAATCAGAAGGATGCTGTTCAGTTAATCAGATTCTTTGCTTAAGATGATCTTGCTTTTCATAGATTAAAAAAGGTTTTACATTACATGCAGCCTAATTGGATTTTAAATAAGAAGTTCTCAGGTTTTAATTTTTCTGTGACTATTGTGAAGGATGGACAAAGAATATTTTATAATGGATAAATAACTGCCTACTGCAGGAAGCAGGGAAAAATAGGAGCCAAATGTAAGAATGAGTAACACAATTTATATGCGATTGTGATTCAAGGAATAGAGTCACAGAACAACTTCAAAGATTCCTGCTGGTTGACAGGACATTTGGAACAGACTGAGATGAGAAAAAAGCATTCCCTCTGCATTACAAAACTCTGGCATTCTCTTTCAAACTGCTAATTAGGAAGCATAGGTAGCACCCACAGATGAAAGCACTATATGCGTCAGTCTTAGAAATAATGACACGATTATGGAATTCATGGCACTAAGCATCTAGATGTTGGTCCACCATAATCTTGTTTGTGTATCTGAGAAACAGAATTTAGAAGTATAAAAGATTAACTTCTCTCAATCGTAATGCACAGTACGTATTTTTATTTTTATTTTCCAGACTTGAATTGCTTTCTATTTAAAAGATTGATTTCCCCAAGCATTTTTGTGGAGTATTTCTACCTTAATACTCATGACTGTAAGCATATTTTGCAGTCACATGATTTGCAATTCACAGTATCATAATATGTTTAAAATTATAAGCATTCTTTGAGGATACCTGTTAAAAGTTTACAGCTACATCAACTCTTGCTAAATTGAAACGGAGAGAAAGGCATCTATTTGGTGTGTACAAAGGCTTTCACAGTCCTAAAACAAAGCTTGACCAAAAAATAAGTGCTGAACATGACACTTATTTTTCTGTCTTCACCCCACCCTGTTAGATGTGTTGCAGATATGGTACAATCCAGACAGAGTAACAGTACTTGAGAAATGTCAGCCAAGTTATGAATTTGATTCTCTGTGTGTATTTGTGTGAAATACTGTTCAGTAGTATAACTGTTGATGTCACTGTTTTTTGCAGCAAGACTGTCTGAACCTTGGCTATTAACACTGAATGGTGGTAGCCCAATGAAGCAAAGCGTAGGGGTAGAGCATAGAAACCCCCCAACAGTCAAAATGAAGCAGAGAAGTTAATGGAGGCTGTTTATTAAAAACAACTTGTTCTCTCAGCAAATGAGATATCTGGTGAGGAAGTAGGAGAATTCTTCACTTCTGTCAAGTAACACTGACAAAATTCTTAATATTCTCAAGGCTGGCAAGGGATTCGGGGTCAACTGCATTAAAGGATATATTGCTTTGTAACTTCCTATTTCTGAGAGTAGTAAAATGAGGGAGTATCAGAATTTTCTTTGCGTAGCCTGAATTAATTCTTTGAAATGTTGCATGGTTTCCTCCTATGAAGCTGCTGTTCTGACTGCAGCTAACAGGGCACTAAGATAATTTTTATGATAAGACAGCAAGAGGTGTGAGAAGATTGTCCCAACTCTGAGACTTAGTCTCATTCTACTATGGAGCCTGCCTCTTCCCAGAAACAGTAACAAGTAAGAGATTTGATCCTTTATTGCACATATGGGTGGCACATCTGAATTTTGTCATAAATACCTGGTATTGCTGCAGTGAATATATTTGCTTAGTTACCCATTAAAGGATGTCATAGTTCCCCTTCAAAACTGAACTAAGATCAATCATACCAAGCTTATTATTATGCCAAAAAAATCTAATATTTTATCCCAATTGAGATCAAACCTTGAACTACGTATTAGTCAGCTGTATATTTTTTAGTAAAGTGTGGTTGTTGGTTTTCAAATGTGTATGAAATAAGTAAATATATCGAAATGTTTCACCCTGAGATTTTTATATTGCTTTTTCTAATGGGAAAGTGTCTTTTATTCTTCGGTGGGTTAATTATTCTTACATAATATCTTTAGGCACAGGAGTTGTGAAGGCAGCTGATAATCCAGGAAGAGAGGGTCAAAAGAGTCTCCTGTATAGGTAAAAGTTTCCTGAACATTCATATTTGCAGGGAAATGTAAGAAAAATGTTTCAGTTTGAGGGAGTCTCCCCACCTTTTGGAGTTCCCTAAATAGTTATGTGGGTATAAAAGCTAACATCTTCCCCTAAGCTGAAGTTCTTTCCTGTGAATGGGTGTATACCAAGTCCCTGGCTGTGCGGGCAGGTAAGCACCTATGACTTGTCACCTGGAGGTAGGGAGGGTGAAGTTTTCCTTCCTTTTACTTAAGCATGGTTTTCTTTCCTTTCTTTCCTTTGGTGTGTCTTTCCATTTTTTTAGTGGTGATGCGACTGAATTGTAAATGGTTGTGAAGTTTGCAAATAAATAGTTGTATTGGGTTTCATTTTAATATGGCTTGAGATAACTATGATTTCCGACTAAGTTGCATTGTATTCCTGCAAGGGTAGTGATCCTTAAAATGTGACCACTCTTCTAGTGCCCTGATTTCCAAGACATTTCTCTGTGGCACGTAAAGGATAGCTGACCATACCAGATCTCTGTTGGACTGTTTGATTTAAGAAAGAATAACACAGCTACATGTGTGGAAAAAGTGCCTTCTGATGACCTATAATAGCCACAAGAATTTGTTGGCATGTGGAAATGTAATTAGGAACACCTGGATCCCAGGAGTGCAGGAGGGAGTTTGTGGGACAGGATTTGAGCCAGAAGCATGATGTGCTGAAGTTGTGAGTAGAATGACTAGTGACAATGGTGTTAATTATGTGTGTTGGCAGCATATAAAAATATGCCTGTTGTATTGCATCTTTTTATGGTAGATGCAGAAAAAAAGCATGAGGTTGAAACTATGCAGCAAGAGTCATGGCCAGAATTAATTTAGACTGATAACTTCTAGTATCTAAGTATGTACAGTACCTAAATTCCATTTGAGCTGTACATATCTTTGCATCTAGCTGCATTCCAGTTTCATAGTAAAGCTGAGCTTCTAAACTTTTATTTTCATCTTGGACTAAAATATTTAATGCAGGACTGAGCTTTTTGAAAATTAAAAGGGAAAAGAATTCAAAAAAGCAAAGCTGCAGTTTACAGAGACCCAGACAGATAAACTCTTGAGTGTAAAATATAGAGCTAATGGGGTCTAATGCAGATATTACTGCATGACCTGGTGATAGGAGGGCTCCTAAAGAGGTGTGGAGTCAGTTTGAAAATATAAGGGCCAGACTAAGCAAGTGAAAAAGGACTGCTCTTCTACTGGGAGGTTCTGGAATATCAGCCTGGCAAAGTAAATGCAGTGTGGAAAGAGATCACACAATAGAGAAAGCAGGAGGCCACTTTTTTTTCCACACCATTTGTACTCCATGGGGGCTTACACCTGAACAGCAATAAATTTGTCAGAAACCTTGTCAAACAGCTGGTGGATTACTGAACATTTTAATTGCACTGCATTTGGTTACCTTTGCTGGGTCTCTTCAGCATATTGTGCATCAGTCAGCCGCTTTTATTTATATCATAATTACATATGATTATTTATATCAGCAAAAGTTGTTTCCGCATCTGTGCGGTGAGTGAGCATAGCGTGATGTATTCTAAAGTGCTTCCTTGTAATTTTGTCATTATGTGTGAAATCTCAGAAATAAGAAGGCTAGTTTTTAATAAAAACTGATATTACAAAATTTATTGGGGCCATCAAAGCTACTTTCCAAAGCAAGTTTTTATGGAGATGATTTCTTTTAATTCCCTGCTCAGCAAAGTCTCAGGTGAGCTACCAGTATAGGAAACTAGCTGCTTAGAAGATGTTTTGCTCCAGACATTTTGTGTTACAGGCAGATGAATGGAAGACTGCATCAAAGAGCTTTGGTTTTTTTCATGGTTCAGTGTTCAGGTGGAATACGAGTGCAACCAAAGCAAATGCTGTCAGCCTTACATTCATCTCAGGAACCTTTCCTCCCTTCCCTTGAGAGAAAGTGAGCTGAGAAAAAGGAATCTATAGAGTTGCATCTAAAATTCCCTAATTATTTCAAGTGATATTTCTGGGGGGAATTAAAAAGTGTGAGGCTAAAATGAAGCAGATTTTTTTCTGTTGTTGTTCTCTTTTTGTTGCTTGTATATGACTGCCTGTTTTAAGGTATCTGCAAGACAATATGCACGCATCATTATGTAGTGAAGAATTACTCTGTTTTTAAGCTATCTTAATATTTCCAGTGGTTCTAGTGATCGATATCTCAGAGTTTGAATTACATTATAATACTGGAGATAGAATTTTGTGGGTTTTGTTTTTTGTTTTGTGTTTTGGTTTTTTTTTTTTTTAAATTAATTGGGCACAATTAAATATATGCACTGAGATCTCTTAGCAGCTTAAGTTTGGTAGAGACTTAGTTCATCACTGACTTCATGCCTGCTCAGCTTTCTGCATGAACATTGCTATTTCTGATTTTACTGACAGGAAATTGCATCATCTTAAGTTCATCTGGTACTCACTGTAGTAATAAATTAACTTACTAATGCTTCTACATTTGTGAACAGTAAGATGGTTAGCCCCCTCAAAAAACTGCCCAAACTCATATTTCAGACTGGCAAGTATATAATGAGGTTATGACTGTATAGCTGTAGAAAGTACAGGTGCTAATTGGAGAGATTTTGCAAGTGATTGGCATATGAAAGTGGCATATACTTTTGAGACACTTCAGAAAAAATGAAGTATAAAGATGGTGCTCTCCATTAGTTGTTTCTCTTAAACCATATTTTCCTGGAGATACATCGCTAAATATTACAGAAAGTTGTGATCCTTACAAGAGTGATGTCTTGCAGCACAATCTTTTACAACTGCTGTTGCTATGATGTGGTTCTTTTGAGGCAGTATTTCTTGATGTGCCACAAAAATTATGCTGGCGCAAACTAAAATTTATGAGGAAACATAGCTGCAAATGTATCTGTTAACATGATATATCATTTAATGGAAGTATTAAGTAGGAATTGGCCCATCTGTATAGGATCAGACACCTGGCCAGATTTTCACTGTAAAGATGTGGCTGTGTCTTTCACTGGGATACAGGTTTTGGTGAAGAACTCAGAGGAGTACCAGTCCTGTTCTTCCTTGCCTGGTCTTTCTTTGGCCCATCCTGGTCTGCTTTCGAGCCATGTGTCTTTATGCTCTGGGAAACAATATCTTTATTGGAACAGAAAAGACAGTGAATTAAATATGGCCATATGAGAGAACACGAGGGAAGGCAAGGAGAACAGAAGCACTTAGTGTTACCACTTGTGCAGGTGGATCTCTTCAGGTGCTAACAAGAACCACCCTGTGAAAAGTCTGATACGTGGGAAGGTAGTGAGAAAAAAAAACATATTCTGTTGGCAAGAATAGGTATAATTTTGTGTAAAAGTTTAAGAATATTAGTAGCAAAGTAATGATTAAATGCAAGGTCTTTGGTGCTTTCTAAAATGCATTGCAAGCACCATTAAATGTAAACTGAATTTTCTTTTTAAAAAACCAAAACAATATTAAAAAAGGGGCCGTGAAACCATCACTACCAGTAATTGGGAATTTATCATGCAGCTACTGTGCTGCCAGCTAGCATGAGGTTATGGTATAGAAGGTAACAAACTGAGGGTTTCTTAAATAGCAGTCCTGATGTTAGTTCATTGGGTTTTGCAACTGCATTCATTGACATTTCCAAACGTTTCTGAGACATAATATATTTAATTTAATTTTTCAATCTCATTTCAGTAGGATAGACAAGTATGTTTATTTCAAAGTTGTGTTAAGACAGAAGAAAATGCGCAATGGCCATGTAATAAGCCTATGGCAAATCAGGAATATAAATTAGGAGAGAAGAGTTTCACTTTAGATTCCGGATTCCTGCTCTAACATTAGGCACCTAGAATATTTTACAGTAAAAACACAGTTGTGTCTAGACTTTAGTGTCTATTGGGCTATATGGCAACTAAGGGAGAGTTTTATTGATCAGAATTTTGTTCGCAGGTGTTCATGCTTGTCTGGCCAAATGTACACCTGCTATTTGTTTTTTTTTAATTTTGGCCTTGCGTTATTAATCCCACAATCTGTTCTTAATCTAAAATTCTTAAACAGTTCTGTCTAGAAAAAGATGGTAGAATTGGATTGACAGTCAATTTTATTTTACAGTTGGACAAATACAAACCTCTGCAGTTGAATGGACTTTCTGTTCTGTGATGTTTTCCCAATGAACCTTGAAGAGAAAGTTGTAACTGCATGTAGCATTCCTTTGAACGTCAGAGGGCTAGAGGGCTAAATCGCAGCTTAAGGCTTATAAGTCAAAATAATTTTTTTCATGATAACCACATCCCCTTTGTCATTTAGTTATGAAATTAAGATGATGTGGTGCAGTGGGATGTTTTTACATAAGGACAGTAAGCTACTGGTTGTGCCTGTTTCTGTTTTACAGCACAGCTCATAGTACATTAATATACCCCTTTAGAATGCTAGCTGCTCAATCAGAAAGGTCCATCAGTCCAAGCCACTTTATATGGGAATTACATTTATAATTTCTTGTATTGATATTTTTATTCTTTTTTATTTTTTAAATAATTCTCCCTTACTGAAGTCCTGGAATAAAGAACTCATTTTAAATGAGTTGTTGTCAGCCTAGGGTCTGGCCTTTATCCTCATTCCTTAACATTAGCCTGAAGGTTTAATTCAAGTTGTATTTAGTGGAATACTTTTGTAGTCCTTCATTTACATGTATGCCAACAAGCTTAAATGCACTGCAACCTTGGAAGACTTTCAAAGGAAGTAATAATTCCTCTGAAATAGGTCTTTTCAAAGCTTTATCTTGTTCTTTCTCTTTTTGTTAATCTTGGAGCCCCTTAGCATGTCAAAGCAATTTTTCTAATGTCACATCTTCTAGACATTAGCATGAAAGAGCTTTAAAAGATGATTTGAGAAAGAATAAATGTTGAATGAGCATTTATTATAGAACCGTTTATGCTACATTTGCATTTTGACTATATTTTTGACGTGAAATGTTTGAAAAGCAGGCTAATTCGAAAGTCAATAGTCTCTAAACAATGTATATTATAAGTCTGTTTACACTGAGCTGTTTCCTTTGTGCATTAATTTACAAAAATAAGATTTCATTAGGCTTAAGCTGATTTGTATATAGGGATGAGATTAAACTAGTCTCATTAGTCTTAACATTGAAATGGTATTCCCTTTAGAAATTTGGAAGTGATCAAATGTTCCTCTCTAAGTTACATTCAAGAGAATAGGGGAAAACTCATCCATCAGTTGATATTGATCTTTTCTGAGTTCTGGTTCCTTCCAATTCAACTATTATGGAAATTAATTACTGAATAATACCCAGGTCTGGAATTAGAAGAATAAGATTTATTTATTACAGTACTACAAAGATATTTAAACAAATTTATTTTAAATTTTGAAAACATGGCAGACTGAATTTGTCTTAGTACATAGTGGCTAACAGACTGCAGTTGTGCATAATTTAAATGATTTTGTTTATCTTTGTGTGTGGAGACTGGCCAGATAACATTTGGAACATTGATAGCAGTAGTTGTATGCTACCAGGCTAACATATCATGTTTCATCCATGTGGGTATGTTATCCAAGACATTCTGGGGAAAGTAGCTACAAGAATTTCAGTTTTCAGGCATCACAAGGCTATATATGTCATTTTAAAAGTCCATGCTGTTGTGGCATTTCTGGAAATACTACTTTGCAGACAGCTTGCTAATTACCAAAATTTAAAGGAAAGTAAGAAAAAAAGAAAAAAAGATCATTCTTCCATTGTTACATTTCCAGTGAAATCTCAGCTTTATAGAGGCATAAAAATACTAAATTAAATTACAGATATGTTACAAATATCTCTAATGGTCTGGAAAAAGATAAAACCAGGGATTTTGTGAGCACCCAGCAGGCAGTAGAAAAAAACTAGATGAGCTATGCCTTCAGACAGTTACCCTACATGGTTGACAGGACTACTATCATAGCCCCCAGGTCTGTGATATGATACAGACTTGGAGATCTATTGATCTTTTAACTCCAGAAGAGAAGTTCCCTCTTCTCTATAGAGGTCCAGTAATTACATTCTTCATAAAAAATATTGTCTTTTAAAATTTGTTATGCATATTCATACATATTAACATTAGTTAATATTATTTTGAGAATTACTGATGTGAAAGGATTTTTTTTTAACAAAGCAGGTTTTATCATAATTATGGGATTATTATTTTCATTTTCTGGATGACATTTTTGTTGCAATTTCTGAAATGTTCCTGTTACTGAGTCCTCAGTATGAGAAGGACTCAGAGTGCAGTAACAAAAGAAGATGTAGCACAGAGAAGGAAGGGAGCATTTAACCATTGCGTAAGTCCCATAAGGAATAGTCTTTAAGTAATGCATAGGAAACCCACCTTTTCCTCATCTGCACTATAGATCCAAGTGTTGCTGCCATCCAAAGAGGAACTGCAATTTTCCCAGCCTAGAAACATTAAAATAATGCTAATAATCCATCATTCTGATGTCAAGAAAGCCATAAACATTGCTAGAATGGCTAATGTACAATTACACAGAAACTACCCTCCTTAAACAATCCTTTTTAAGTTCTCACAATATACAGAGGGCAAATCTTGTGGTGCCAAGTTGTAGAGATCAAAGGTCCTTGGTAGTAGCAAGGATTCTAAAGTGCCAACAATATCAAAAAAAGGGGAATCCACAAAAATGGAGCAATTTTTCCATGGGTGGTCTTGGAAGGTGTATTTTTCATTCCTCTTGAGATATCTGGGTTACTTTTTAAAGGAAGCTCAGTTGAAATATATATTCTCGGAGCAGAGACACTGAAGAAGATTCAGGAGACAACTAAATAAAAAATGGCCTAGTGTAGGTATGTATACATCTTAAGGTATAGAAAAGATGCATGGACTATTTTATTAGGCGTTTATATGTATTCATGTGGAGATATATATATATATATATACGCAGACAAGTGTGATACATACACACACACACACACACATGTATGTGTACTTGTGTTATGTATTTAAATATCAGTTGCCAGTGCTACCTGAGGATCTTGTAACAATTATTCTAAGACTTGCAGTGGCAGTCTAATTGAGAGGGGATGTCAGGGAGGGTTTTAAATCTGAAACATAACAGACCTTAAGTGGACACCCCCTGGCCCCAAGTCTTCAGGTGGCATTTGCTGCAAGAGAGTACGTAAAAAGCAAGTTGCCCTTGCTGTTATTCTCAGACACACACATGCATATATGCAGGGAAAGAAAAAGAAACTATTTGTGAACTTTCTGAATAAGGTAAGAGTGTTCTCATAAAAGTAGGATTTTTAAAAAGGAATTGTTGAAAATGGCCTAAGAATAAAACTTTTGAACACTGTCTCCTTTTTTTCCTTGGTATGAATAAAAGCTGTAGCCTTTAACCTTTTCAGGTCTTTCTATCCTTTTTCTGAAGAGATTTACATGAGAGATGTTCTTTTTTGTTTGAGTTGTTTGATATAGGTGATGATCATGTAAGTGCAAGGGCCTATCTTTCTCAGGATCTTAGACCTCAGCACTGAGCTAGAAGCTTGCTCTCAGCAGTGGATAGCAGATGAAAATAGCTCTGTCCTCCGTTAAATGTTATTTCTCTGGAAGCTTTAGCATTTTGGGGCTAATGCTTTAGGACTTGGGTGCCTACAAACCCTAGCCTTCAGATAAAACTGTAAGAGGTTGTGTAATACCCTGGGTAATCCTAAGAGGACACCTACTAGTATGAAGTAGTTGCCTGGGGGCTGAACTTCATCAGTCATGACATCCATAGTAGTCTTGTGTCCCTTCTCTCTTTTTATATATGCAAGTGGGCTTTGCTCATACATTTAGAGATGAGAACAGAAACGTTCTTTAAATGGGAGACTCCTAGGGAAAGACTAATTCGGAAGGCAACAGTCCTGTTGTCTGAGTAAGTTCTTGCCCTATGCATGTCTTCTGGAAACACAATACTAAAGCATAGCAATTCAAGAAGCAGAATGCTTGTAGCTGGAATTTAATATAAAGTCCCAATCACTTCTGTATATTAGAGATTTTGTGGCTTCTTTTATGTGAATAAATAATAATAGACTAGGCAAATACTGGCCATCCTGAAGTTGATTTTAAACAGGAAAAAGAAAAAAAAAAGAAAAAAAAATCCTATTCCATTTACTAGGTCTAGGATTTAATTTATTGGCCCTAATAGAGGGTTTTTTTTTTTTCAAATTCCAGCTAAATTAGTTTTTCTGCTTGCTGTGTATTATCTTGCAGCTTGACCATTTCTTTCTTTATTGCCATTCAAGACTTGCTTTCCAAAATGTATTCCATGTTATTTCCTCTTCAGCAGGAGGAATTATTGAACAGAAGGAGCAGTTCAGCAATTTCACCATGTTTCACAGTGCTTTGCATAATGACTGCCTTACATTATATTCTCCTCTTTCCTTCCCAACTCTCATTTATTGTATCAGTGATTGCTAAAGTTTTTGTTTGCACTACTATGTGGGGTTGTAGCAACAGTGACTGTTGATCTGACAACACCTACTACTGTATTTTGCAAAGCTTGCTCTGAATACTGTGGTAAGAACAAGTAGTTTCTAAACTTACCTGTGACAGGTGGGTAAAAAAGGACTCCCCCCAGTTATGCTCATCTGCTGTAATAAAACCCTTTTCTAAATAAATCTTGCTTCACTAGAAATGTAGAGACATAGGGACTAGAAAGCACACAGAGCTTAGTTTTCAGAAAGACAGGAACTGGAGACCACAGTGGCCACCTTCTCTGACAATAGCCTTGTGCTCCCTCCTAAGCAAACCATAGCCATACAAACAGGGTCAAAGTTCAGTGTTTGGCAGAACCCGAATTGTGTTTACATATTTTGATATGAGCCACAATATCCTATAAGATAATGTCTGCAATTTCTGCACGTTTGGGTCACTTTCACCCTTCTTAAATTACTGCTTCTGCTTTTTACTTTTCTATTCTGAATGAGCCTTGGTGTTCCAGGTTAATTTAATCCAGTTCATGTACCCAATAGCTTTATTGTTTGGTAATGTCCTCTCCTGATATTTCTTGACTTTGTCCCCATTTTTGTTTTCCTTATGTAATCCTCCTTTCCGGATTTTAATTTTAAAGTTAATTCACTTTATTCAGAAACATTCCTTTCAATACATACATATTTTCAATAGTCAAATATATGGTCCCATTCTATAAATAATTTACTTTCTTTCACACTACTTGTTAGACTAGTGTTGTATTACTTCTGATATATTTGTGAAAAGTTTAATACATGAAATAAGAATAAATAGCAATAAACGCTGATATCTTAATTTCTTTCTCATGAGCATAAAAAAAATAGAATAACATGGAAATTCTGCTCTGAGATGGATGCTTCAGTGTTATGAATATATGCTTGGAAAAATGTGAAAATGACCAATGGTGAGGTGAAAGTATTAGTTCTACATTTTATATTTTGTAAGTTTAAAATTGTCACTCTTACAGCTCACTTGCTGAAAAGAAACACAGCTTTCAATAATAAAAGAACTCTGTAGGACAGGTATTGTTCTATTACAGTGCCCTGTTCTACTTAAATTTAGAAGGCTCAGAACAGTGCAAATAGTCTGGAAGTTTGTCAGGTGATTATTTTACAAGGAATCGCAGATCTGCTGAGCCTCACCATTGTGCAAATTTCTTAAAGTTACCACTGCTGCTTAATTCTTCTGCACACAGAACTTTCTAGTTAAAACTTCTGCCTAGTTGTGTTTTTGGAAGATAAGGGAATGTTAAGTATAATGTAGCAAAAGCTGACCCCCGATAACTGTGCACACACAAAAAAAAATCACCAAAGGTTGCTTTGTCCAATTCCCTGAAAATAGAAAAGAGTGAATGAAAAAGAGAGGTGCCCAAGAGATTTCGAACAGATGATTACCTTTTGAGGTAGAGGCTAGGAGCTCATGGAAAAGGCAGAAGTCAGACTTCAGAATTAGTAATCCCCTTGAAAGCTAAACAGCTCACTGCTTTCTCAGACCGGTTTCTCATTGCTTCTGGCTCCCTGTAGGAGCCCAGCAACCTTAGGACCAGAACTGATCTACTTCCGTTGTTCCTGTTTTGATGTTCTTGAATATGTTAAGGTATTCAGTTGGAGAGCAATGTCTGAGGTTGAGTTGTTGATCAGCAATTAAACAGAACATATAACTTGTCCAGGTGTTAATTAAAATGTTAATTCACACTGCTGTTTTAGAGTGACATCAAATGGGATGTGCTATACAAAATTATATTCTAGTAACTCTCCCTAATGACAGGGAGGCATGTCTTTTACTAGCATCTCATTTTTTTCCTGTCTTTGGGTCCTGGTTAGTCAATTGTTACTTAGACACTTTTGCTGGTATAAACAAAACTTTCATGTTGAATGGCGGTTGGTGTGCTTCCATGGAGAGAATATACACAATGCAGATGTATATCCAATCCTCATGTCTCCCACACAGTCTCATAAATAGGCATTAAGCTCTATTTATGCCTATTCATCCCTGTACATTGACATGGAATATAAGAATGTGCTGGTCCTGCTTTTTTCCATGTTATAATTAACTGAACAACTCTAAGTTTCAACAGAGTGTGATAAAACCTGTATGTGAAATAGGGCTCCAGGGATGCTGTTTTGTTGATTGTGTCATGTTGGCATTTGGAACGCTGAGGTGGGATACAGATGGGTTTCTGTGGAACAAGGCTGGTTTACCCCAGCTTAGCATCTGGCTGCTTTTTTTCATTGGATCCAATTTGGTATTTGGTGATTGAGCAAAACTCCAACTGACTTCACTTAGAGGTTACCCTGAGTATGATCTAGTGTAGTAAGTCTTTGTAGGTGTAACATCACAAGTTTCATATGCATATGGAGGTAAAAAATGTATTCATGTAAGTTAACGAAACAAACCCATGAACTCTTCCCAGGCTGCTCAGGTCAAAGGTCCCCCATAGCTCCCTACCACCCAAGATTAATATTGTTTGGGTCATGAAGGAGAAGAATTCTGCAGGTACCAATAGCTGGGACTTGTCTGTCCAATTAATAATCAGAAAGAAATGCAAATATAAAGGGGAACTTGTAGTGATCCTACTATTAAAGCATTAAATATTTTTTAACATAAGACCACTAAGTCAGACTTCACTAAAGCATTTGAAATTAGGACCTCTTTAAAAAAAATAGAGCAGTTGGAAGGAAAAAAAAAAAAAAGCTTCAAAGCTGCTTTTTCTCCCCCTTGGAAACCTGTTGGTGTTAGGATAAAATGAATAGAGAAAAGAGAAAGGTTTGCCTTCTAATAAAGCATCTGTTGCCCACTTTGAACATTTCTTACTTCTTTGTGAGTGTGTCTCTTCAGTTAGAGCGACTACTGACAATGAAGAACAGAGGTATTGAAAAAGACAATACCTGTTATATAGCCAATATTTCTGATTTCATGTCACTTTGAACAGAATCTTCATTTGACCACATGCTGTGTCCAAAAGGAATTTCTTTGTTGGATGATCCAAAGATGCCATAAGATGCTCAAAAAAGTAAACTGCAGGGATCTGTTCAATAAGAAAGATAAAAACAAATCTTACAATTCATTCAGTGCAATGCTATCACTTTTAACTTCAGCCTATTTTGGCATGCTGCATAAAAACTGAATTCAAATGACTTGTGCTTTTTTCCCCTTTCTTTTAATGTTGTTAATTCTGGTCATGGACTGTAGATTTCCTTCGTCTTGGAAATAAAAGGTAATAAAATAAACAACTTCACATAGATTCAAAATGTGAGAAGGAATAAGAGGTGCACGTACATCACTGGGTTGTTTAGAAACCCATGGACAGTAATTATTGCCACTGAATTTTAGCTGCTGTAACCAAGCTTTGTGAGAGCTACCCTCCACAAAAGATTTTCAGCCTTTCACAGTAAGAGGTTCTCAGATTTGGCTGAGATACACACCTGAGTGATTCAGCAAAATTTTGGCCAGACCTCAGACACTTTATTTTTTCTGTCGGCTGTGAATGTTTACAATTCAAGGCCAAAATGGGAGGAGATTGTATTCAAAGGGCTACCTTCATCTCTTCTCAGTCAGTTCTTGTCCTGCTTGTGATGGATAAAGTCAGCTCATGACTGGCCGTTGAAGCATTAAGCAAACGCAAAGTAATGAAGTATAATCTTAAAGTTTGACCTAATTCAGCTGAGTTTAATGAAAAAAAAAGACATTTTAATTTTAAATGGATATAGGAAATTATGAAGTTTTATATAGACAAACATTTGGATCTTTGAATAATTTAGAATAGATAAGGTTGCAAAGATGGGTTCCTTTGCAATTTTTTTTCTTTTTTTTAATACTTTAAAGCTCTCAAAACTTTCTCTTCACATTTTTTCCTACTTAGCCTCAAGTCTATTTTAGAATTTGAAGAAAAGCACTTGTCTTTTAGCTTGTTGGGGATTTTTGGTTAGTGGGTGGATTGTTTGGGGGTTTTTTGGTGCTTAAAAATATTTATGCTTTTTCTTGTAAATCACGCTATTAATAAATGGAAGCAGGGCACCTGTGGGACTCAACTCAGTCAAGAGTTGTAAGGCACTCAATAAGGATGATTTTAATTACTCAGATTTAGTTAATGACACAGATTCCTACATGTGTGAGTTGTAAAGATGCTCTGAGATACTCACATAGTACAATAGTGAGAATTTTTAGCACACGGATATAATTATTACAGTTGAATTTTGTTGTGATTATAGTCTAGTACTATTAGTCATGTGAACTAGTATATTGGATTTTTAAATATTCAAGCTAGTTTTAATTTTTCACTTGCAATGTCTTCAATATAAGAAATGTAGCATGCTTTTGGAAGGAGTTGGGGGAGATTATACAGAAATTACATTTATCAGACACTTTATGGTATTTATATGAAGCCTTGTGGTGATAAAGAGAATACAAGACGTGAATGCATCTTACAAATGTTACAAACAATTGGTGTTACAGATGGAAACTGAGATTGATTTCAATATCAGTGCGGATCATACCACAATACAATAAAAAAATTGGTATTCAAAATCAAACTTGCCATCAATCAAATTTAGTGCCAGAGACAGCACAGGATTTCGCAAGAAATAGTCTCATGACATGATCCTACTCTTTGAACTCAGTAGGAAAGCTCATCGACGTTAATGCAGCAGGGCTGAGTCCTTGCAGAATAACCTGTTCCTACAGAGAAAAGTGTCTCTGTAACCCTTTCTTTAACAGTAGTTGGCTTATAAACAGACTGATGAAGACTTGAATCCCTTCTAAATAATAACTTAACCTCCTTATTTAATAATGATATTCCTGTAAATATCTAATTCGTTGTTCAATCTCATTCATGTCTCAGACTCAAATTTGTCATTTTGTCATGAGTTCCATAGGTTTAATAGCTGTTTTGTTGAATGTTTCCTTTCATTGGCTTTCTATTTATGGCTTTCCTTTTTAATTCACTTTACTTTGTATGTATTTTGAAAGAGAGCAAACAAGAAAATTAAACTTGTTATCTATGTTCTTTATTACTGCTAAATACTGTTTTAGGTCACCTTTCTCATTTCCTCCACAAAATATAAGGATTTTTCTGAGTCCTAAGTAAGTTTACCTGGGAAAATACCTGTGCCAGCTTGCAAAAATTTAGGAGAGATCAAAAGAGTAGTCTGAAAATAGTTTCTAGAATATTTTCTGTTCATTCTATAATATTTTTAAACCTGTCAGTTTGTTTCTCAATGAAAAGTTGAAATATTAATTATGGAATCCCTGGAGTCATGAAGGAGCAATGTATCCATGTAAGTCTGAGATAGGTCTAGAAGATCCTAGCCCTTTAAGAAAAGATGACACAAGCTTTGGGGAATACAGGTTTGTGCATGGCATACAAAATGGGCAAATGAACTCTGCCCTTGTATAAGCTTCTCAGGACCAGTCGTTCCTTAATCCAGTATGGCAGAAACAATCAGGTTCTGCAGTGAAGCTGACCAGGCTTGCTCTGGGATGGGGAAGGGTGGCAGGATTTGTGCTGACAGGCCATGTTACTAACCAGACTTGAGGAAGAGTCCTGTTCACTGTTGGTTCCGTTTCAAATGAGGGCACAGCAGATACTCCTATTTAATCATTAGCAATTTACCTCTAGGCTGTCCACCCTCTGTCTCATTTGAACTCCTTGGTCCACAGCCACTTCCAGGTTTCCCGAGGGAATTACTCTTTGAATTATGCATTCCTTTTCTCCAGTCATCAATAATGTTACTCGGAGCAGATGTATGTTCTGTAATTGATTAGTTATCTCTTCATGGCAAATAATAGGTTTTGTGATCAAGTAAGCAGGTTCATAGATTCCCTTGATCAAAGCGTCAGAATCTGATTCTGCTTACTATAAAGAACGTGCTTTGAAGTGGATCAGCACTCAGGTAATTCAATTATCTTCTTCTGGAGAATTCATCTTGAAAGCAGGTCATTTGCTCAGGTATGAAAGAGGGTTTGTTTCCATTATGACCCATCTTGTGACTTTGTCAGCCTCAGAAAAAAAGGAGTATGTGAAGATTATTTACTATATCTGAGAGGTAAAGATGTGGTTTAGGTTTTTTTAATTCTGTAGTTTGAATAGATATGATAATTTCTCTAAAATGGATCCCGTATTATATTCATCTGTATCTGACCATTATTACTATTAAAAAAAAAATGAACAGTTACCCAGTTTAAACTTACTCTGCAGTAGGACTTTCAGAGTACTATACAAACTGAAATTTTTGCCTATGTTTGCTTGTCAGCTGGTTTATTCGTTCTTATCCTCCTCACAATTCTGGATAAAGTCCATTTTTCAAACCAGGCATTAGTAGTCTTTTTTTTTTTTTTTCTGTCTTTTTACATATGGCTGAAAGTTTCTAAGGGATATCCAGTAATCCAGGAATTATTTTTTCCACAGTTTTTCTTTCCCAGAAGTGTATCAACATTTCTTATTTCATTATTAAATTAGATCAATGTTTCTGATTTAGGTACCAAAGGAACTTTAATATAAAGAGAAAAGTACTGCCAAATACTACTTTACAGCTGAGAACTCCCCCAAAAAAGTAATGGAAAACAGTGAGGCATTTTAATTTGAGCAATTTTAAACATTTGAATTATGTTATTAATTTTCTTCTTAAACATGAATTCCTTCGTGTCATTCATACTGTAGATGCGTATGAAGTTTGCAGCACAGTTCCCCAATGCAATGGACAGGTGTTTCATACAAGGCCTATAAAGGATCGTGTTGGTACTGAAATCTTTCTTCAGGTCTCGGTTAAGGAGATATGGTGGTGCATAATTGCTCTGTAGCATGACGGTTTCATCCTGAGAGCATCAGGAAGACTCCAAATGGATGGAAGAGATTTTTCCTCAGATGGGGACATAGTATAAAAATGTGCTAAACCAAAGTAATTATTTTTTTCTTTTTTTTTCTTCTACTCCACAACACGCCTGCTATAACCTTTCTTTTCTTATTCTCAATGGGTAGACCAGGTACTAGAGGGACCCTTTTTCTCTCTAATTTGAGTGGGCCTGGTGGCTGTAGGATCTGACAGACATTGCAGTGTTAAAACTAACATGAAGGCTGAATGCAAGGAAAGAATTCAGTTAAGAATATGGAAAAATCAGCCTTTTAACTATAAAAGTAACAGCCTCTTTCTGTGGCATGTGGAATATTTGAAGGGGGGGGGGGAAATTACATAGTCTTTTATTCTCTCTTTCTTTTTTCTTCCCTTTTTTGGATTTGCTTCGATGAATTCCATGGCGGTCATGGTACTCCAGTTCCCATCTCCATAACAAAGGGCAACACAACCTGACAGAATCCAGTAGGGAACTTCCAGTTAGGAGTCTCCACCTCGATGTTTTCTTTCCTGTCTTTCTTTGGCCTTCAGGATCATAGCTCCCCAGGGCAGAAAAGAGAAAAATGTGAAGGTATCATAACATCTTTATAAACAAGTTCTCTTACACATTCTTTATTATTATGGGGCATCAGGGAACATACAACAACCATATTTCCTGAAGTGGTGGTATACATGGTTTGTAGTTAGCTTGAGTTATGTGAGGTTTCACTTTAGATCTCATACCATCTTTTGCTGGCGGATGTTCAGTGGCCCTTGGTAAAACTGTCCATAGTAGAGGACAACGTGGTCCCCCAGATTCAGTGTTTGTAAGAACTGACAAATCCTGCCAAGTACATCTTTCTAGCCAGAAGGCAGAAAGATATAAATTGAAATAGCTGAAGAAAAATGAAAAATAGCCAACCTTTGAGAGTTTAAAAGGGAGCAGTCTCCTTAGGACCATGTGGAATTGCTGAAAGAATTCTTTAACCTTCTTGCTGTGAAGAAATGCCTTTTTTTGTGAAAAGGTAGCCAGGCCCACAAAAGTATATTGAGGATTTAATCTTTCTTCTTTCTTCAGTTGGTGTCACTTGTGTCTCCTCCTTGCTTTTTAGGTTCCTCCATGTTTGCCTACCTGCGGCCCTTTTGAGATACCTTCTGGGATAAGAAATGTTTCTCTGTACAATTTGGATGGGAACTTTAAAGTGGAGACAGAGGCTTCAGGCTCCTTGCTCTGGCTGGCTTTTTTTACATTAGTTTTGTCTCATTTGGGTGACCTGTGAGATTAGCCCAAGCTAATTAAGACTTCCACAGTGTTCCATAATTTCACAATCTTCGTGCACACATACGCACACACTTTTTGTGTTAAAAATATTTATGGAATTATGAAAATAGGAAATTCATGTGCAAACTTAATTTGATTCTTCTGCACATCCCCTGGTTCTGCTCTCTACCCATCTCACCTGTTCTACATTTCTTATCTCCTGGGGCCATATTTCTAAGTATCTCAAAGCATGGTATGTAAACCACTTTATCTGAATGGTGTGAGGATTCATTTTCTTAGTAGAGTACGGTTACAGCATTCTTTTTCCATAGAGTAAAGTTGATTTAGGTATATTTTCAGGAGAAAAGGAAATAATTCCTTTCTGCAATCCAGACAATGATCTGCTCTTACGACTAAGGCATTTTCTTGTTTGCTAGCTCCATGGTCTTTGTTTCTTAGAGACTATCATAAGTTTTTAAATAATTGCTCTTGATTCTGGTTCTGCATGTCCTTTTTTCTTGGTTATAACTCTCTCTATATAACAACAATAATTCAACTGTAATGTTTTGTACGTTCTTCCTTTAAGGAAGTGTAGTGTCTTTCGTTATTCTGAGTCTTACTGACCAAAGCTATTCTTTCTAGGAAACATAAGGAGTGGTCTGAAAGCAGACATTCTTCTAGATATGGATAGTTAAGGTGGCCAGAAAGATGCTTTTGCCCAAAAGAGGGTTCATGCATCCTTTAACAAAACAAACACAATTTTAATCCACTTTTCCCCTTCCTAGTGTAGGGGTTGCTGAAAGCTGTCTTTGCTTGTAGAAAAGGAAGTAAACTTTCTGTTTGACTACTTTAATGATGGCATGAATTGCTTGCTCCCAGATTTTAAAATCCTTGAAGTGACTTCTTGGGCTTGAGGCCTGAAGTTACATTTATTCCCAAGTGGGTATAAGTATTTACAAGAAATTTTGTGGTCCTGTTCCATTGGGGTGGTCCCTTTGCCTGCCTGAGCTCTGTGTTTCAGCTCTGTGAACCTGGGTTAGATGACCTAATTTAGTTTGCCTATGTCTGTCTATTCTGTAGACTGAGTAAGAGACAAGGCTGCCTGTTCCAAGTTGTCTCTAAAGCACCTACTGAAAATAGGACCCTGGTTTTGGTTAAACCTCCTAGGTGCTAACATACTATTATTAATAATTATTATAAGAGGTTAGTTAGTAGCCTGCATTTTACCAACACAGATGAATAGAATGCTCTTCTCTGGGAAGTCGTTAGTGTGGGAACTGCAGGATGAGACTTTTTTGATTTTGCAGTGCAGGATATATGTAGGTCAAGCTCTTAGTGCTGTTTGGCCTGCTGAATCAATACCTCATCCTCCATTACATATATCTTCTATGGAGTAATAATACATTGCTTTGGCACAGTTGACCTAATTTAATTATTACTATTCTACTCAGCTGAATTTCGTGATAGTATTTTTCTCAAAATGCCCACACCGTGGGAGTTTCAAACTTACTGCTAAAACAAAGGTCCCTTAACTGGGTTACTTTATTTTTACGTTCATAGCTACATGTGATATGAACCCATGTAAAGTATTTTGAAGTGGAAAACTGCAATCAGAAAGAAAAGAAAAGAAATTACATAGCTGCTGCTTAGATTCTACTGCTTCTGGAGGAGTAAAGTCCATTTAGGATAATGAAGGTGGTTGCATAAGATACTGTTGCATTACAGTGTGGACGTGACTGTGGAGTTATTCCATTGAAAGCCACAGAACACTGACAAAATGTAGACGTGTGAATGCTGGAGCAGTAGCCAAGCAATGAGGAAGTTAAGTGGATGAGACTGTTGGAATGGAAACCAAAATCATTAAATGTAGGTGTCAGGATTTTGACATGTGACTGTGACTTCAGGCAGTTTTGCAACTGATACTGAAAAGAAAAGAGAAAAAAAGAAACATCCTATTAAAAAAAAAAAAAGTTTTCAAACTTTACAGACCAGAAATATAAGTCATTTGAACAAATCACTGAAACCACTCTTACGGTTTTGATATGTTGTACTTCTTGAATAGATGTAGTTTTTTGTGGTTCATCAGTGGAGTGGCAACGGAGTGTCTGGACTGACCAGTTGGGGATGCCTGGAATCCAACTGGTGTAACGCTGCTCCCTGTTGTGTCAGCAGGGCTCAGGCCTGTGGGTTTGGGAGCCCTGTCTGATGGGTGAAAGAAATGGATGCTTAATTCTTTCTTCTTTTTCTTCTTCTCTCTCTCTCTGTATATGCCTGCCGCTGTATCTTACACAAACTTTGAGTCATTAGTGGACTGCCTGCTGTAGAGATCTCTGGGCTTTACAAAATCTGGCAGTCTCTCTGTCACTGGATAGGAGATCTAAATCAAATCACAGCAGAGAAGAAGAAAAATTTCTCTTATGAGAGCTGTCACCTTGCTTTTAAAGATGGCTAGGATTTGAAGAGGAAAAAAGTATTCAGAAAGAATGTATTTCCATAATCCAGCCAACTTTTTCTACCTTAAAATATTTTATCATTGTACAGGGAGGTTTCTTTTGTCTCCTTGGTCTCTGTGACCTCATATGTGACTGGTCCCTCACAGCACGGTGTGCGCAGTAATCTTAATCTACCCCATCCATGGAAGACAGTAGCTACTGACTGTGATAAGTCCTGTGAATAACTTCTGGAATTAAATAATGTTATGATAATATCAATTATACATGTTATAAATATATGTCAGTTTCCAGCTGAAAATTGAGTCTTAGGTTTTCCAGAATAAGTGGAACTGTGGATCTGATGGCAACAGAGCTGTGGTATGTCTCTGTTCTGTATTCCATTTAAAAATAAGGATAACAAAGAACTCCTAATTGTCTTGAACTCAGCACTGTGGCTGGACTGCAGTAAAGATTTGAATTATATCTTTGCTGTGGTGAAATGTGTTTGGTTCTACATAAGAAATTTTGCCAATATCATGTCTACACTTGTTCGTTGTGAATGTATAAGTCTTGTGATTTTTTTTCAGCATGCTGACATTGCTGTTATTTCTTTTCCTTTGTCTCTCTCCATATGAGGGGGAAAAAAAAAAAAGACAAAGAAACCCACCAGGCTCTGGTGCCAGATTGTACTGCTAGAAGCCCCTCTGGCACCAGACAGAGCGAGCACCTAACTTGTTTTCTTGCATTTCTGGCAAATCAGATTGGTTTTAACTGGAGTATATTTTTCTTCATATGAAAACACTTTTAGCAGCTTGGTTAGGACTTTATCTTTCACAGTGCTGTGTTCATGTCAGTGTCAAGTAACATCTGAAATAAATGCGTGATCTCTTCTTCCTCTTGTGAATATTCTGCGTGTAATATGTGCTTCAACTTCCACAAACTTCAGTGGCTTTCTAGAATTACAAGCTACAGGATATTTGCAATCCAAAATACTTCATTTCACAATTAAGTTGTCTACTAATTGATAAAGCATCTCTTGTGTCCTTTTGAAAAAGTCAGGCTCTAAAAGATGGAGGAAATGAAAACTCCAGTATGACAGCAATTCCACCCAAGCAGTATGATTAACGTGCTGGGATGGATTCTCAGCTGTGCTGAGTTTGGCCTCCATGAAGCTGAGCAGAGCCAGAGAGAGTGGTGGCACTGAGCCACCTTTCCAGTCCTTTGATCCTGGGCCAGCCAGGGGCAGAACTGGCTGTCTGCGTACTTTAAAGCAACCTAAGAGGTGTTTTAAACTGTGCAGTTATAAGGATGAGGTAGGGGCTGCTACCCCAGCCCACCTTCAGTGGTATCCTGGGCATTGCTGTCTTCTGCTCCCCAGCCTAGCTTGTGGCCCCATCACTTGTCACCAGGAATCCTAACTGCATCTTTACAGTTACTGCTTTTAGAAGTAAAAAAGCAGCCATAGTCAGAGACAAAAATATTGCCTATTACATTTACACATAGTAAGAAATACCTCTTTCACCAATATATTACTCTTAGGAACAAACCTATTTTTAATTATTCATCTTGATTTTGGTGTCTAAATCGATTCTATTAAGTGTTACTATTAATCTTGAATACATATCTTATTTTTAAGATTTCTATTTACCATTAAGTGTTTACCACTACAGGTATTTCAGGAAATGACATTTGCATTTTTGGAAAGCATTTGCATATTAGAAAAACATATGTTTCCTGGATTAGGGTGAAACACTCACATTTTGGAGTGAAAATGTTTCACTTATTTCTTAAATCTACAAAATTTTACTTCCCAGGATTTTATTTTGTGGTAGTTTTGTGGTGATCTTAACTCTGAGAAAATATTATTTCTTCATTAATCATGTTCATAAATTACATACACGTGAACTGCTTGAGATGAATGTGTTTATGACAAATATCCATTAGACTTTTCTACTGTGTTGCAGTTTTCTGGATTTGAAATTTTCAAAGTATTCTGTTTGAATTTTTCTTTTCAAAGGTAAGAGCTATTTAAAATAGAAGGCTTGCTACTCACTGCTACTGGAGTGCTCTTTGAACTAGGTTGTCTAGATTTTTCCCTTTGGATGAGACCTTTATAGAAGGAGGGACAGATGATCCTGTGTATCTTCCCAGTGTGTGGTTTCTGAAACATCTGGTGCTGGCTCTGTTGGAGACAGAGGAGTAGGGGGACAGGGAAGGGGGGAGGAAGCATTCTTCTGGAAAAACTGCTTTTTCTCTTTTGTTTATTTTAAATTCTTAGTCTGAATGTCTTCAGATTGCTCTAGTTCTGAAATTTCTGGCTTTCCAGTTGATGTTAGTGAAATGTTATGTCCTCATAACATGCAAGTGTAAAAATAATACAAAGAAAGAGTTGCATGGTACACTGTTCCTGAAATAATACTGCTTAGTTATCAAGCTAGCAAAGTCTGCATCTTTGTACAAATCTGTACTTAACTTTCATGTTTATAAATTGTGACTGGATTACCTTGCAGCTTTAATATTCCATTATCCTATCTAATTTTCAGAGCTCATTGAAGGAAAAAAAATCTCAGCTTTGAGAGTCAAAGAAATATTTATTTTTTTTTAATATGGACATTTGATTAAATTTTTTGTCCTAAATATTTCTTCAGCTTTACTATTTTTCTAATTATTTTCACACTTTTGTGTTTGTTTTTAAAAACTAAACTCATTTTGTAAAATGTTTTTATTTCACCTGATGCCATCAGAACACCTTCAAAAGGCTGTGTAGAGTTCCTACTGCCTCTGCTGCAAGACCAGTTCCATTCAGTCCATACTTCATGAAAGTGTGAAGGCCTGATGCCTGTCTGCTGTGTCTGTGCATGCATGGGTGTATTGCACAACATGCTGGCACCTTTACGGTGAGGGAAGTACTACACCCATCCCTACCCCAGGCTGTATTAGGTGGCACAATGGCACACACCTTCTCTGGTCTTAAACCACTAGGAAACAGCGATCATAGTTCAGATGTTCAAAATCTTTGTCTCTTACTTCATTTGGAAAAAGAAATGCGTTTCCCTAATCTTTTTTCAATCTCTAAGTCTGAAAAATAGGTTAAAAAACCAAAACAAACCACAAACCAGTCTCAAAATACATGAAAAGCTTTGTGATGGAGAAGTGCTAGTGCCTTGTTCCTTTGAAGCAGGGGCATCAAATTTCAGATAAACCTTTTTCTGCTCCCATGAAAAATGTACAAGATATTAACTGCTGAAAAAATGTTTATAAATTACCATCTGTTTCTTCCTAAATGGTTCAGGTTTAGAAGATAGCATTTTGAAACAAGATTAGGAGATTTGGAAAGGCAAGGCAGTGCAGCTATAGGGAGGTGTAGATACAAGCAGGAAGCTAACCATGACAGGGAAGTTCATAGAAGACTGAGACCCAGAGAGCAGCATTTTGGAGGGAGGAGATGGAATTTAAAGGGAGAGCATAGGCTGGGTAAAGGCAAGAGACACTTTTAGCTGCACTTTAACTCCTGTAACCAATGACACAGAAGCTCTGTGCTAGCTAGTCCTGACCCAGCTTTAGCTTGAGCCTTATCCTTTTCTCTCCCTTAAAGAAAATAGTTTTAATTCGTTTTCAACCAAAAACATCAGAGTGTGTTCACAAAGGAGTAGTGTCCATTGCATGACTGGAATCCCTTTCATGCCTTTTCTTCTCTATTTCTATCACCGGTTTAGGAATATGTTCTCCTTCTTGAGACTTTACAATTCCCATTGATGACAGTAGACCAAAATTTTTCCTATGACTTTTTTTTTTTTTTTTTTCTAATCAGCTTCCAATGGGAAACCTCAAAGGGCTTAATGCTGACGTCAGCATCTGAGGATACTTGGTACATAAAAGAATCAAGACCTTAGAAAAATTACTTCCTATAGTAGTAGTAAAGCTGACCTAGTATATTTCCAAAATAGTCTTTTCTGTGAGATATTAAGCTAACAAGTTGTGTTAAACTCACGTGTCATGCTTTGAAAGATTGAGAGTTTAGAAGTGGGAAGCTCTCTAAAATCACAAGAAAGATGAAAAAGGAGAGAAACAGAGGAACAAGAGGGGAAGGACAATGTAAGGCAATTTCCCCTAACCCTCTGTGACCAAGGCAGGCTCAGAAAGTTACAGTCTGTCAGATCGAAAGAAACAGTTGGCAGGTACTTTACTCAAGTGAGTAAGATTTCAAAAATGGGAAAAATAATGAAGGGCTGTATGTTAAGGGTTTCTGAAGCTTTCAAAGGGCTCCTCTTCTACCAGTTATGTTCCTGTACATAAACCAGAACGGCTTGTAGTCTCTTGAATTTTTTTCTCTAACACATCTTTCTAGAAGTCTTTAACTCCAAAGTATTAATTTATAACCATATTTACAGTGTAAAATTGATTCATGAATTAGTAGCTGTGTACTACTTGAAACTTTTCATATGTTATAAAAAAGTCATTAATTTATCTTTGAGAAAATTCCAAAACCAAGTGCTTGACTTAAGGTCAGCACTACTTAGCAGCAACTAAAACATCCGTGTGTTATTAACATTATTCCTATACTAAATCCAAAACACAGCACTGTACAAGCTACTAGGAAGAAAATTAACTCTATCACAGCTGAAACCAGGACAGTGGCACTGCTTTTTCCTGCTCCAGCATGGTGCTTTTCAGGCACAGCAGGCTGACACGCAGCAGTGCAGACCAGGAGAGCAGCAGTAAAGCTGTGCTGTTGTGGACCACCATGTGCTCGTCAGCAGTGTCTTTGCTCAGAGCATCCTCCCTAGCACAGGAAAATGCTCCTCCCATGACCAAACACTCCACTGTCTGTCTATGAGTCAATGCATCAGGGTTGCACGGAATTGAGAGGATCAGCCATACAGTATTGTCATCCCTAAGTACTGAAAATTAATGATATTTTAAATAAATAAAATTAGAACTTTATTTTCTGGTTTGTGGGCTTGTAGGCTATATTTGAGTGACTTTTCTCAGAAACCGCAAAGGCTAAAACTTTCCTTCTTTTGAGATTCTTATGTTAACTAGCTCCAGATGTCGTAGCTGTAAGAAAATAAGTACTGGGAGAGTTATAACTGTATCATTCATGTGCAATATTGGGAAGAGCAATCTGAAGAAGCTGGTAGTAAGAGGCAACATTGAAGGCAATTAGGTGTAGCTGAGCAGATAAATATTTGAGAAGTAAAATGTATCCATGGAGGATAATGAAAGATAGTTTGGGGTTTCTCTGTGACCACTAACTGCAGAAGGGTCATTGGATTAGACCAGAGTAAAAGGAAAGTAGGTATCTCATTTTCTGTTTCTACACCGTGTACAGAGATGCTTTAAGGGAGCCTTTACAGAATGCATCTTTGAAAGGCCAAAGTTTACTGTAGAAAGGAGGAAATTCTCTCTAGAATAATTCACACATAAAATAGATTCAAACTTTGCATACTCTTTACACGAGATCTGAGGTGTTTTATCTGTATGAAGCTGTATATTGCTGGTCTTGCACTGACTAGTGCATGTGAATAGGCATGCTTGTAGCAAAATATTTAAAGCATAGAGGTTAAAAAAGATGCCATTAGTGATGGATTCTACAGTAAACATTCTCTTTGAGAAAATGTGTCATAGTATATATTGTCCTCTATAAATTGTGCTATTTTGTGGTTTAGAAAAACTGCAGGGAAATTGGATATTAGGATTGGGTTTGCTTCCATGACTCTGAGAAATCCTGGCTTAACAGCAAAATTCAAGACAGTATGTAAAAAGTATGAGGAAATCAACATAGTAGTCACACTGTATTGATGCATTTAATGCTTGCTTTTGGACTATCGTTAGTAATATGTCTGAGTTTTATCTGATTACCACACTGATGTTCAAGAACATGCACACAGTAACATACATTGAACTCTTGTTAAGGCATTTTGAAAAATAGAAGGATATCAATTAATTCCATGCAAGCTGCTGAAGTAAACTGTACTGTAAATGCAAATCCTTCCTGATGCTGAGGACGACAGTTGCATTCACTAACATGCAGGTGTAGCTGTACTTGAAGAGACTGATACAAGAGACAGCGGAATTGTAGTGGATTAAAACAGTGTTATCAGATGGGGCTGGGGCTTAGATTTTTTTTTAATTTGTGAGGAGAGCAAATCTACGTTTACTTTCAGACAGTTTAGAAGTTGCCCCAGGAAGCCTGGCTCAGATTCCCAAGGGCTGTAACCTTCTCTGCATGCAAAGTGTGCAGAAGGGGCAAGGCAGCACTGCTGGAGCTGTGTGGGAAGCACCGAGCAAACCGCTGCATGGAACAGCAGCACCAGTACCTGCACCCTCACTGCCTGCCCCTGCTTGACACACAGGCTGCCAGCTGTGCTGCCCCATGAATTATGCACTGTTTATATGCTACGAAAATCAACTTGCAGTTAGGACTGCGCTTCCACCACCTAACTCATACTCACAGAATCTGGGGCACATTATACACAGGTCTCTGAGATGAAAGGCCAGCCGTGAGCTAGCCATTCTTCCATCAAATCCTTTCAGTCAGTCAATCTCTAATGAGAAACACTAAGGAACATGTTTCCAGCTCTTCTCTGGCTTTGGCCAACTTCTAAAAGGAGTCTAATTGTCTACATGTGTGTTGTTCAGTTGAAACTGTCAGAAAACAGTCTATCTGGCTGGGTTTAAAAGTTAGCTCTGATCCTGTCAACCACGTTACTCTCATTTAAGCTGGAGGTTAAATTCCATTGATATTTTAGGTGCATACTCTACTACAGTGCACAAAGGAAAACTAAGTAATTTCATTCGGTCTGAGACCCCAGTGGGTTAATGAAATGTTCTTAAAATAAACAGCTCGCTGGTGTATTTGCTAGCTTTATTTAAGTTGAGTAATCAACGTAATGATATTGTTTTGAGATTATAGACCTCAAATAAGTGGGCAGAGTTGACAGTTAATGCTTCTGTATGTAAAATGATATCTACCTATTTGTATAATGTAAAAGAAAAATATTAACATGCTCTTTAATGCTTTTGAAAGAGAAAAGGTGTGTTTCGTTAACAGCAATTTTTAAACCTTTCCCACCATTAGAAAAAAGGCTTATTTTTAATATGCATTGTCATATTAAAAGTCGGTCTTCCTTTAGCAACAAGAAGGAACTTACTAAAAAATACAGGTTCACCTTATTCATTGTCACATATTAAAATCATGACTTGTTTTGCCTATGTTAGCATCTGACTATTAATGTATTTCTAAAAATAACCTTTAAATTGAGAGCTTTTTGCTTTTGATCAATTACATTGCAGTGCATACATGTGATAGAAATTTATTTAACTACAATTCAGATTAGACACTAGCCAGTCTGGTGTTTTTTGTTTGGTACCTTAAGTGACATATTTTGTGCTTGCTTGTTGCCCATACATTACACATGCACAAAGGTTGTTTTTTGCCTACTGGCACTGAAGTTTTGGAGAGGAATGAAACAGTCTTTTCCTTGCTATTTATTTTAAAGAAGAAAGCTAGGAGGTGCTCATATTTTTGGTAGGCGCATGTGGAACAAGCGTGTAATTGTATGACTGATCCAGCAGATTGTTTAGCTGTATATCGTGGTATGCCATTTAGGGGAACAATCTGAGCTATGAATTCTGTGGAGCAAAAGAAGATTAATGTATGAAAATGCCCTACTCACATACCCCGTGTGTAATTATGCAGACTATTGCATGCATCTCTAATGCGCACATTTTACTTTTAGTCCAATCTGCTATATCCATGAGACCATACAGACAAAAGATATATTGGTCATCTGCCAGGCATCTTAGGATGATGAAATGGCTAATATAGTCCAAGTACATGGAACATCACCACTGTGTTGCATAGGGCTGCAGCAATGTGATGGATTGTGTGTCTAGTTGCCCTCAGTTATTCTCATTTTCATTGTAAGCTGGAAATTCTTGGGATAAATTAAATACCTGAAAAGTATTTGGAATACAGACAGCATTTATTTTATTTTTACTTTTTTTATCTTTTGAATGTAACTTCATCAAACAGTCCCACAAGGTAAAACTACTTGGTGAAAATGCTGCAAGCATGTGCCTTGTACTTGTGTAACCAGTTCTGTTTGTTTATTTATTTATATATATATATATTTTTTTTTTTTTCAGACAATGCATCAGTACTTCAGGCAACTTCTTAATGCCTCAAAGTGCCTCAAACCTCAGTATACCTTAAAGCACCCTTAGAGCATGGTGACACACAGCATCCTAGGCCACATGGAAACAGAAGTGTTACAAAGCAGTAGCAGCAACCATCTGTCGTGTTTCTGACATCAGTGAACCGCAACGAGGAAAGGTAAGAGGAAACTAATCTGTGGGATGGAGAACTTAAGCAGCAAGTTCCTAGGCTTGTTTCTGTGCCATGTAAACAGAAAGTGCAGCAGATGCTCTCCCTGTCTGCTACGGTATAGTAACATAAATATAAAGGAGACATTAATGCTATGAAGTAATGTTGGTAAGTTAACTCTTAATGTATTGCATCACTCAAAATATTACATTAACTTCAATAGAGGTTAGATAACTAGATATTATTGCTGTATAGATGGACATGTAAAACAACATCTGCTTTCTGTAGAGTGCTACCTTAGCAGCTTTTTTAAGGAGTGATTTTTTTGCTGATGTCATGTGCTGTGAGTTGCTGGTCACATATAAGTTCTCTGTTGACTCACCTTTCTCCTGAAACTTTCCATAATAGTTCTGTGCAATACTGTGATGTCCATTAATAGTGGAAAAGCTGTGATGAACAGCACCGGGGAAGGCTTACTTCTGTCTCACAAAGGAGGCATTTGAAGGGCAGGCCAGATCTTGCCTGAAGCCATTTAGTAGCAATGCTAGTGAGAGGAATGATGAGTCTTGACAGTGTTCATTTCACCAAATTGCAGAAGTTGCTACTGTTCATCCCTTTTTCTTATACAACTTGACTGCAATGTAGAGGTTGCTATAAAGACTTGCCTAATTATGGAGATTTGCAAGAACAATTAGTGAGTCAAGGAAGTGAATAAACAATAGCTTCTTACAATGATTGAAGGAGACATAATACAGTTGAAAATGGTTACATTTTGAGGACTATCTTTGTAATTCTTAATATTATTTAATACAGAAGAGGAAAAAGAAGCAGGTCTTCTATATATTTATAGAATGCAATGTATATAAATTTACTATTCATGTAATTCATGTGTTATCAATTGCAAAACAAACAAAAAATTGAAAAAGGAATACTCAGAACAATTTAACAAACTAATGCTCATTTGCTTAGGCCTTGACAGCTTGAATCTGCAAAGTCAAGCCCTTGTCAAAGGTACTGAGGAATCTCAGCTTTGTGGCTGCTAAAGAACTTGAATTTACTCAGCAGCACTTCCCTGGATTGGAATTTGGGCCGCCAAAAATAATCTGATAGATTACAAGTTCCCCAAAAATTGAAAGAAAAGAGGTGATCTTAGCCAAAGTATGTGTACAGTTTGGGGAAATTCTGTTACAGCTTTTAATCTGATGATGTATTCAGTTTGGCTGTTGTTCCATTCTGACCATATTGTGATGAAATGTTTAAACCAGCATAGCTATTTTACTGCCCGGATAAAGATTTAAGTAAGTATTCTGATTTGGCAGAACAAAATGCCAAAAAAACCAGCCAACACTTTTACACATTGTTTCAAGTGTTTGTGTATTCACATCAGGTGGGCAAAATAATTCAGAAAAGTAAATTCTGACTGACATGACTGAATTCACACATATCATACCTGTACAGGATCAATAGAAATTTTGAAGGTAGGTCTCCTCTGAGATACTCAGCGTATCTATGAATGTCTGAATTGTTTGTTCCATCCAATAGGCTGGTGTCTGGGCCCCAGGGGTGTGAAATAGTTAAGTGATAAATATTTGAGCACTTACACTTTGCTTTCAGAACAAAAAGATGGGTCAGTTTCAGTGGAAAATATTCTATATTGAGGTAAAAGCTTGTTTTTTCTGTGGAAAAGGTTAATTTTGAAGAAATAACAGCATAACTAAACTAAAATCATCTCCCAAAGGAATGCAGGAAATATTTGTTACTACATGTCCATTTACAAAATGTTGTGAACTCTTGGCTTTGAAAATGATTTCTAAAGTTCAAAGGAAGAAGTTTCCCATTTTTGGGGTGAGGGTATGTTGCTGTCATTAGCGTTGCTTTAATAAGGAATAGTGGGAAGAACTATGAATATGAATTTGTATTATTCAGTGTAAAGCCATCTGCTTTTTGCTGTAATGTGAGAGACACAGAACTAGAGTGAATAGAGACACCACCATCACTACCCTAACAAAGGTCTGTGATTTCTAAAGGGTATTGATTTCTCTTTAATACTTCAAAGAAACCAACCAGCCTTCTCTGTCCAACTTTTGGCTTGAGACTTCCGAGCTTTTCTTTTAAGGACAAGTTATGAACTGCTGAAATGTAGGGGTTTATCATAGAACCCCCAGTGCAAGCTGAGCTCTGGCCATAGTACAATTTAAATTATTTATGCACAGCACTGTGTTCAAACCATGTGCACATTTGTCCTTGTCAGTCAACAAGTGTTCTATTAATCAAACAGGAACCCTGGTGTGCTCATTACAAAAGTAAGAACATTGAATTTGGGATGGTATTTTTAGTGCTTTTGACAGACAGGGATTATTAAGCTGTCACTCCCTCTTTTCTGCCAACTCCCCTATCTTCCTCCCCTTCTTCTGCAGTGCATTGTCATTTTATTATTAAGAGCACACTAATAGTTAAACGACAGGAACCCTAAACCCCTGACTAGTTCAGTGACATGACAGGTTATTTTTTCCCTCTATTCCCTGTCCAAGAACCCCTGCTGATCTTCCCAGCATGCAGTGCTGTGTGACCCTTAACATCTGGCAGTGATTAATTGTCTTAGTGTCATAGCGATCGCCTTCCTCCCTCTGATCCTCACTTACTTTGTTCTCTCTTTTAAAGCCAGTGTGCTGGAACCTTTTCTTCCCACTTTTAAATCTGTCCAGTATCCAGGATACTGTGTGTGTCTACTGCGATACAACTTGAAAGAAACCGAAACAGTTAGTTATCTGGCCCTGAAAGTCTGGTCATGGATTCAGAGGGCTTTCTGTTCACTGAAGGGGTGTGCTTGAAAAACAGCACTAACTAGAATGACACAGATCTTGTTGAACTTGATCCGGATCTCAGGTCCCTTCTAAGCAAACAATGCAATTATGGGAAACACCATTTTCAGCAGACAGATGCGGTATTGTGTAGAAGGCTGTTGGCTGAAGCTTACACAACGTTACATAGATTAAGGGCCTGACACCTCCTGACAGCAGTTGCCCCTTTGTGCTCAGCTCACCCTGCAGTACCATGCTGCTGCAAAGGTTTGAGCCCTATCTGGGCCTGAGCTCTTCTTGCTCAACTCCCACCGAGTTAGGCAGGGTTCCTGCACAGGTCCCAAGGACTGGTGCATAGGCTTCAGTGCCGCCATTGCCTGGGGTGCAGCTAAAACGGAGAGGGTGTTTGCAAGTGAATTTTGTTGGTTGAGCAATATCTAGGGAGTGCTGGTACCCGCTTTAAACGGTTGTGTGATAAGATTACTGGTGGAAGAGGAGAAGACTGTATCACTGAGATAAACGTCAGATGTCCTCATTCTGCTTTCAAGCCTTGGTAGACTCCTCATGTGACTTTTAAGAATCATTTTAATCCTGCCTCAGTTTCTCCTATTGTAAAATAAAGACAGTAACTGCTTTGAGGTAAGGGAGGCTTAGAGTTTTTGGAGATCATTATTGTTCCTGTATGAATATGAGGTATTGCTAGGCAATTATTTATATCTGTGTATTAAAGATCAGCTGCCAGACATGGGGAAAGCAGTGTAAGAGGGAGGAAGGAGGCCACGTTGTGCAGAATTTTTTTTTAGATTGCTTAGATTCAGGATGCCTGTGATCTATTCACAGTTTGGCAACTTGCATGGGTAAATTACCAACTGCTCTAAACTTCCATTTCCTTGCATGCAAACGGAGGATGAGCTAATAGTCTTCTCTGCAAAAAGACTAACCCTCTTAACATTTGAGGATGAAAGGTAAAAATAAACAATTGTTTTAAATCCTGGTTGAATAGCAGAATACATGCACTGAACTTAAACTACTCTTACATTTACATTTTAAGGCAAAATATCTGAAAGGCGGTTTCTCCTTCACTTACCTACTGAATGTTGAGTTCAGAGTCTCTCTGTCTCCCATGACACACATGCCTCATAAATAGATTTCTCCAGAGCAGTGTTATGTTCTAGCTCTCCATGTATTTCAAATTACTATAAGGACATTTATTTCCTATTTCAAAACCAAAATAGTAAAATGGAGTGCATGGCCTGTTCTAGTTGCTAAGCAACACTTTGTAACGTGCATCCTGCATTTTGCTGTGCCATTTGGCAATTCACACAAGATCTTGTTTGTTCATTTCCAGTCTAGTAACATTGGTTGCTATATTTCAAGTGCCAGTATAGATCAAAGTATTTCCTAGAAGGATAAACATGTTAACTGGCAGAGAGTGGATGATTAACATCAAGCACAAGCCTTTTAGTATAAAGGACTTGGCATGTCATCCATTGGCAAAGCTATTCAAATGAATGCCATCTATACCTAACAGATGTGCCACTAGGGAGTTATCCTCCTCTTTCCAAAGTACTGCTTGCTGTGCTGGTGTGACTGAATAAGGATGATAGCCACTGCTGAGCTTTGTAAGCCGCTGAGCCAAATGCTGTTGTCAGGCATGGTAGTGTATCTGGAGATCTCTTCTGACTTTGCTTGAGCTACTTCAGTTTTGCATCTGTATAACTAACGGTAGAATTATTGAACTGCTATTTTCTCTTTCTCTGCCCTTTATGAACACTTACAAGCAAACCAGAGTCTAATGCTTGACTACTTACTATTACTTGTCTCCCATAAACTCCAAGTGTACGCCTAATGAAAGTTATCTTTAAGTAGGGAACATTCATTCCTCGTAACGAGGCAGGACGTAGCTAGTTTTTACTATGCTCTCTGCATTTCCAGACTTCTGATTAAAAACTGCAGATGATCTAATTCGCTTTGTTAGCACACTATTTGGAGGGGAGAGCTGAAAGAAGGTTGGTTAGGCAGTGCTAAAAAAGCATGCAAGAAAGAAAATTTTAAAAAGCTGTATATAGCACGTATTTTTCCCCTTAGTCTCTGTTTTGTCATCGCCAGCGTGCATTTGTGTGGCATCTTTAATTTGCAACATGTGTCAGAATCTCAGTGGTACTGTATACACTGGACCAAATGTCAGATACTAAGAAGCATACTCATTAAAAGCACTACTAAGTGAGGAATGCTGTGGTGCAATGTTAAGTTTGACATGGGTGGCAACAATTTTGACTCAGTTACAATATTCCAAACCCTACGGAAAAGCTGAGGGGAATTTTAAAAAAAAACTGTATTCCTGTTGTAGAATACTAGAGGATAGGTCCACAAGTGAACATTTCCCATTACAGCCACTAAAATTAGGAGATTATCTAAGTAATTCTTACAAAACTTTATTGGGTTAGTTGTGTGTCATTGTGAGTATATTTTATGGTTTCCCTGGATGAAAACTTACCTGCCAGCAGTACTGGTAGAACTGTAAGTGCTAGAAGTGATTCGTTGATTGAAGAAGCAAGCAGGGTACTCTCTTGTGCAGTCATATTGTTACCTGAACCTGATAGTACGGCCAAGGTCAGCCATCTGTTCAGACCTTTTTTTCCTTGATCATATACCCTATCTCAGACATGATTGTAAAGAAGAGGATGAAGAGAGAGGTAAGGCAGATTTGCCTTGTGTGATCAGAGAGCACAGGCAAGAGGCAGATTCTTTACACTGTCAGAACTGTGTACAGCTGGGGAGAATCATCCCTCTCATTTCATGGCAAATAATCAGTTTCATATTTTCTGTGGCAACCATTAATATACTACAGCCTTAGCTCTAGGCCTATAGGTAAAGTGATTTGCTGTGACTGCTTTTCTGTTTGACCCCAGCGAGCTGAGGATTCTCCAGCAAGTCCATGGTGAGCAGAGCGATGTTCTGTCCTGTCTGATACAGCAGCCAGAGCAGACTCAGGCTCATTATCTTGTAGCTGTATGGGCAGATACTTCTCACTGATCTAGAAATACATTAAAGAAGGTCTTTCTCGTGCACAGGAGGAATGCACATAAGTCAAAAGATGGTATTATAAAATTGACATGTACTATCTTTAAATCATATTCCCTGTTGTTCATTTTGCTTTTTTCTTAATATTGGAATCATTATACTGATTTCTACTGAGCTGGCTAGATCCTTTAGCCAAGCCATGATGCTGAGGTAGCATGAAATGAGAACAGCACCTCAATAATACTCTACATGCCATGGTTCTTCAAGTTTTAATTTTTGAACAGCTTCAATGTTGATTTGGGAGCTCATAACTTGCTTCTCAGAATGGAGTGTGTTTTTTGTAGAGTATGCCTGTAATAATTGCGGCTAAAAATAAAATTAAATGACACGGCAAAAATATACTTAAGATTTGAAGTGTAATGGTGCAAAGAAAACTAATTTGTGTAGTCTTGGCCCAGATTTGTACAGCTATCTAACACTGATTATAAGCTTAAATGCCCACAGTGTAATGTCAGCTTTTCAATCCAGCATTTGTTTTTGAGACTATCTAGGACTCCAGTGTAAAGACTGCAGGGGTTGGAAAGAATTGGGGATACGGAGTCATACTGCTCCTTTGTCATGTTGTGATGTTCTGGGCTTCAAGTTGAAGTGCTCTGAATTGCCTTTCTGTGTATACCTCCACCTTCTCTGAGGAAGCAGCAAATTTATGCTCCTAATGTTTGCCACTGTGACCTGCACCTATCTCTAAACCAGCCTTAAGTAGATAATGCGATGACAAGATAACATCTTTTTAGTGTCAAATGATGGTTTCCCATGGCAGATACCAACGAGGAAGCCTCAAGCTGTAAGTGGGAGCAGCCACAGCAGTCTCCATGCCACTTGTTTCAGGGGACCTGACTGGAAGGGGTAACAGGGTCCCACCATGATACATATGCACACAGTGCACAAGAGCAGCCCCAAGGCAGCCTGCAAACGGAATGTAAACAGCTTTGCACCGCGTGTTTCACCCCCACCCCCGCCATAAAAGCCTTACAGAAGCTGCTGCTGTCCCTGATGACACCTGAGCAAAGCAAATGAGGGAGATTTTCCTACAGAGAAACCGAATCTAAAAAAAAGTTGGAGACGCATGTGTATCTGCCTCACGCAGGTGCTTGGCGAGCATGTTTGCCCCATCACCAGAGTGGTGCTGCCTGCTGTGGATCATGCTGTGCCTGTCCTGCCCTGTGTGGGCGTCCCTTTGGCAGGCAGGAGGTAACACGTTTGGAGCAGCAGCTGCTGTTTTCTGTGGCCGTGGGTGTCACTGCAAAGGCACTTGGGCATAGTTGGTCTTGGAGGGCAGGACTCGGGACAGCATTAGCTGTAAGGCTGCAGGCAATAATACTAAGCTCTGGTTGTCATTTTAACTGAGTATTATGTAAATCAAATAAACTAGCTGTTAAATTAAAGCGTGAGAAAGTAATGCCTTCAGGTAATGCCCACTGCAGCCAAGGCACTGGATTTTAAAGAAATATGGAATTTGTGATTTCTGTATTTCTTTCCATGGGAGATGGAAGTAAAGGCTCAGAAAAACCCTAATTATTGACTTCCCTAAGGAGACACACTGACAGCTCCCCACACACAGAAATTAACAGTGTCAGGGCAAGCTGGTGTGACCACAGAGCTGATCAGCTTATCGCACAGATCCTTTCTGAGGGTAAACTAGACCCATTTTTATATCCCATGGGAAATAAGTGACTTTTTCAACAGGGCTTGCAATAATGAAGAATTTATCAGAATGGAAAATTTTAAGTCTTTTGCCTTCAGAAATGTCCATATACAGTATCTTGGGTGTTCAATCAAATGTGAATTCTGGTATCTCATAGTAAAATCTCATTTGGAATGAAGCATGAAAATTTAAGAATATGTCATCTTATTGATTTAGTGTCTATATTAGCTTTGAATGTTTCTTAAGAAAATATAATTTAAAAAAATTTAAACACTTTTCTAAGGTTAATCTATGCATTACATATAGTTAACTATTGCAATGAATAGTTTTTGAGGTATAGCAAAAGGACAAAAGTTCTAGATTAGGACTACATTGCAGCAATATTTTAAATTAAAATGCAGGTTTAAGTTTGTAAAAATTTACAATTAATCAAAATATCTTCTCACTTTGAAAAAAATCATACTGTTTTCTTTAGAAAAAGTAATTTTACCAGGATGTTCCAACTATTGTTCAAGTATTGAGAAAACACTTCAGGTGTGGACCACTGATGGTGTTGTAATGCAGGGTGACATTGGTATTCTGAACAGTTAGATTAGCAGTATTGCTGGGCACATGACGATTACCCAAACTCATGAGAATTTTCAAGATTTAATATTTTTCCTGGAGCTAGGATGAAAAGCCAATCTAAATATTACTAAAACGTAAAATCTCGTAGAAATTTGGACTGAGTCTATGGAGACATTCCAGTTTTATTTGTTGACTTTCAATGTTATAAACTCAGTTTAATGTGCTTTTTTGAAAATCTGAATGAAGAAGGGAACTTCCTCATTTGGAGATATGTTCTTTTAATTTCAATAACTCTTCCATTTCCTCTCCTTGTTTGAACAGGGTTGTTTGGGTTTTTTTGAGCTATTGAATTTTTAATGGATTGGCATATTCAGATGAAAATGAAATTGTGAAAACATTCCTGGCCATCTCTGTCTAATCTCTGTGTGTATTTAAAATATAATTATCAGTAGGTTGGGCGCACTTGAAATTAGATCACAAACTCATGTAGAAATCAAAATACAGTTTATATAAACACCCTTTCATCTGTCCCATTTTAGAATAGATAGTTTACAAATGTTTTTTATAAAAGTAACAGACAGCAAAGATAAAATCGCAGTGGAAAAAAATAATTGAGACAAAGAAGGAGATAGTTATCTTTCCTACAGATTTTTACTGCTGGCTGCTTTTTGTTGCCTTGCTGCGTGTTTGCATTAATGCCTGAAAAATAGTATATGACCAGATAATTCACAGACAGTCACTAACAAATAATTATCCTTCTTGATGCTTACTGACGACTGAATATAGTCTTTTACTTTGGTGCATTGTAAATTGTCGGGTAATTTCCTCAAGTCAGATTTTGATTCCGTTTACACCAATAGAGTAATAAATAGACTATAGCTACATTTGCTTCAGAGGAGATAATCCAGATATCCAGTGTGCAAGTGGAGACCAGTGATGAGTGGCGTTCCTCAGGGGTCGGTACTGGGACCAGCGCTGTTCAACATCTTTGTCAGCAACGTGGACAGCGGGATTGAGAGCACCCTCTGCATGTTTGCTGACAACACCAAGCTGTGTGGTGTGGTTGACACACTGGAGGGAAGGGGTGCTGCCCAGAGGGACCTTGACAGGCTTGAGAGGTGGGCCTGAGCAAACATCATCAAGTTCAACAAGGCCAAGTGCAAGGTCTGGTGCACGTGGGTCAGGGCAACCCCCAGGACCAATGCAGGCTGGGTGGAGAATGGGTCGAGAGCAGCTCTGCAGAGAAGGACTTGGGGTGGACAAAAACCTCAACATGGCCCAACAACGTGTGCTTGCAGCGCAGAAAGCCAACCGTATCCTGGGCAGAATCAGAACAAGCATGGCCAGCAGGTCGAGGGAGGTGGTTGTCCCCCTCTGCTCCTCTCTCATAGAGGACCCCACCTGGAGTCCTGCGTTCAGCTCTGGGGCCCCCAACATCAGGACATGGACCTGTTGGAGAGAGTCCAGAGGAGGTCCACGAAGATGATCAGAGGGCTGGAGCAGCTCTCCTGTGAAGACAGGCTGAGAGAGTTGGGGTTGTTCAGCCTGGAGAAGAGGAGGCTCCGGGGAGACCTTACAGCAGCCTGCCAGTCCCTGAAGGGAGCCTGCAGGAAAGCTGGAGGGGGACTTTTTATGCAAGCATGTAGCGACAGGACAAGGGGGAACGGCTTTAAACTGAAAGGGGAGAGATTTAGATTAGACGTTGGGAAGAAATTCTTCACTGTGATGGTGGTGAGACACTGGAAGAGGTTGCCCAGGGAAGCTGTGGATGCCCCATCCCTTGAAGCGTTCAAGGCTGGGTTTGCTGGGGCTTTGAGCAACGTGGTCTAGTGGTAAGTGTCCCTGCCCATGGCAGGGGGGTTGGAACCACATTGTCTTTAAGGGCCTTTTCCAACCCAAACCATTTTATGATTCTATGATATACGTTGCTTAATTAAACCCAGAATCTAATCCTTTTTTGTCTTATTTGATGTATGTGTTGGTATACACTGACAGGAAAGCAGTCAGTGGCATGGTAGTTATGCTGAAGATAACTCTGGTGTAGATTTGCATTGAAATTTTAGTCAATTTTTGTTTGATAAATCCCTCTCCTACTCTAAACAGGTGTGGGTGTTCTCTCGGGTTATGGCAGCATTGCAGCAGGTCTGTTCAAGCACAGCTTACTCGCAGGAAATACCATTGACTATCACAGGGATTTTACACCTGGAGCTCTTGGAAGCTGGGCCAAGAGAGCACCCACAGATTAAATCGACATTGTGGACTTGAGAAATTACCTTATGGTACAGCATACCCCTTAATTTCTTTTAGATATCAGTGACATCTTGGATCCCTATGATATACTGTCTAGGAAACTGCTGCACCAATGTGGTTGGGTAGTATTTCAGCCTGTACCCAGCAAATTAAATTCTATGGAGACTAGCTTGGTAAGGATATGTGATCTTGGTAGCCTTAGTGAGAAAAGCTGTGATGTGGGCCCCCTTGATATTCTTAGGAATCATAATGATTCATGTACAAACACACAGTTTATATTCCCTCCATAACCTTACCAGCAAGGGAAGGAAAACTTCTATCCCTTGGCAAGAGTCCCCAGTGTACTCAGAGCTGTTGGCTGCATTTGTGTGTTTATGAATTCTAACAACTCCATCAGAAATGTTGTCACCCGATACCTGGGCTCTAGCCACAATAACTACATTTCCAAATGTTTAAGCATAGTTTGCTGTTAGGAACGTGCTCTCAACTGTATTATATAGTTACTATAAACAGTACGATATCATGTGATTTTTATTTTTTTTTTCAATTTACTCCCTAATTTTTCTAGTCAAGGATGAAATACGCATGGCATTACTTCCAGACTTCTTGTGTTTTCTGTTTTTCAGTGCTATAGAGATAGCTTTCTCTTCTTTTTCTTTTTCTTTTTTTTTCTTTTTTTTTTTTTTCCCTAAGACCTTATATCCTGAGATACAGAGCACAGAGACACAGTGGAGAGACCACCACCATTGGAGTTAGTACAGAATGTGCATCTGGCATTTTGAAAACATTGTTTGGCCTCCTGGAGAGAACCAGTATAATTTTTCATCTGGAAAGTATTCAAAGGGTATTTGCTGGGAAGGAAAGTTGTAGCTGTGTAATACAATTTCACAGACAAAAGTTGCAGAGGCACTATCCAAACAAAATGGGGTTATGGTATGTGGGGGGGAGGGGGGGGGGGGAGGGAAACAGGATGAGAAAAAATAGTGAGTAATAGTTTTATTGCAAAGGGAACAAAATGTCTCTTCATATTGTTTTGGATCAATAACAGTGTCCTGAAAGACAGAACTCTGAGGAGAAAAATTACTATCTCCACAGAGAAAGGAAGAAATTTACTATATTTTTGTGTGTCATTGGAAGGATCACAAAGTACCTATCAATCTGACTAAGTCAATGAAAACTCTTCTTTAGATTTCCACAGATGTTGGCTCAAGCCAAATTTGCATAAAGGGTTCTGAGAGGGTTGGTGGGGTAAACAGTATCTTCTCCGGGCTGAAGCAGCAGAGTAGTAAGAGCAGAAAGTCCCAAACTGGTAACAGGGGAAAGAACCTGCTTTCTCTAGATCACATGGAAGTTTCCAGTACAAAGCTGGCAATTAGGATTTTAGGGATGAGACCAATTTTTTGCCTAATGGATATTTTAGAAGTGTATATAAATAAACAAAACTAATTTATGTTTCAAGTAGGTGTAAAAAAAAAAAAAAAAAAGTAGTCTTGAATAAATCCTGTGAAGCAGAAAAGAGCATAAGAGCAGATGTTTACAGTATTTTATTCCTTGGCTCTAATTCTATTTTGCAAAGCTCACTGAGAAATATTTCACCAGTCATGTTTTCTTTAAGTATGATGAAAGCTCTGTTTATTCACATCAGAGTAAGAAAATAAATTTCTGTATATCTCTCTAGACTTCTGTTACCATAACAGGTCAGCTTCAGTGTGTTTATCTTGGGGAGATAAAATGTAGATAGGAAGAATCACCAAGTGACCAGCCTCAAGTCACACAGTGAACCAACTCATTGCAGAGCAGTTAATGAGTCTGTCTAGTGACAGACTGTCCCAGTAACCACTGGACCTGAAAACTTGCTTGTTCTGCAAACAGACCTAAGCACTGCATGTGTAAGTTTTGCTTGCCCACTTTCAGGTAACTTGTCTCTTTTGCATATTGCAGGGTGTTTCTTCATTTTCTTCTTAGTTAGCTAAACACAGGAAAGGCACCTCAATTCCATTCACGTAAGATCAGCCTTTTGGCAGCCATACAGTTTTCAGGAGGAAAAAAGGAAGAGCGCATTAGGAATAAGATGTCAGGCTGTTTTAAGTGCAGGATGTTCAAACAGCGGGTCCTTGTTAGAAGTGTGTAATTTTTGGACATGTCCCGAGCCTAGACTATGTGCAGCACAGTAGCATTTCCAGAAACGAGTAGTGGGAGAAGGTTTTATCATTACATCACACAACATAAGGCAAAATTTGTTTTTAAAACCCCAAAGTCTTTGAGTCTTTGAGTGCATAAAAGGCATTATTTCTGTATGGTTGTTTTTGTTACCTTATTATAAGCTTTAAAAAAAATGAGGAGGTTTTTACTCCTCAGTTTTGGAGGGAAAACGTTGCTTCCAGGGTGAGATTTGGCATGCAAAGTCTCTGGCCAGAGCAAATTTTTAAAGCTGTATCATAAACCTCTGAAAGTAGGAGTTTATAATAGAAATGCAGACATACAGTTAATTATATCGTCATGAATGGCGCCACTATAATTAGCTAACTTCTATATGATGCCAAGTTTTAAAGTATTTTCTTTTATGGTACTGGATATCAAAAGCTATTTATGTTAGTTTCTTTCATTTTTTCTTTTATTGTCTTACTGACCTGGCTCACCAGGTTAGTAAAATGGCTTGCAGATTTTTCTTCAGTTCTGAAGAACCTTTGCAGCCTCGATGGTTAACAGATCCCTAGAACCTGGGGTGTCAAAGGGAGTGGATTCCCTCCAAAGGCAGGCGGGAAGATACCAGCAGAAGCAGACTGTTCTGAATAACCTCGGACTTGTGGTTCCCATTGAAGGGCTTATTTTGAGATCACTGACAATCTCAGCTGGTCAGGAATCTGCTGATATTTGGGTATTACATATACTTTTAAGGTGATGGTTTTAAAGAAAGATAAAGTACAGAGAAGAAAAGGAATATAATCTGTTTCATAAATGCAATATTTCCTACAGGTTCAAAACCAGAGAAAGGTGCTAACAACAGAGGCAAGGAGATTATGGGATAAGAAAAACTCCTTCCTTAAATTTTTGTTTCCAAGTAACTGTAGCCCTTTTGCAGCTCATTGCTTTTTAGGTGCATTATAGCACACACAGGGATCACCATTTCACCCGTCACTGAAACACAGTTTCCTCTGGAACTGAATGTAAAAAGCATTAAAAAAATGTGGCCAGGGCTATTGTTTGTGTTGCAAAGTAAAGATGAATGTATTAGTCAGTTAAAGAACCAGGAGAATGTGTGCGCTAACCACAAATGCTCAAATATTATTTTATAATATTTATAAATTTATAATTTATAATGATAGCTTAACAAACAGTCATTATAATTTGAATATCCAGGCAAAGTCTGTGCCTGTTTTTTAAGTTGATAACGTTGACTTTTCAGAATATTTTTTCATAGTGAAAGTAAAATTTTCATTTTATCAAAGAATATCCACATGCATATACTAGCATCCTTAAGTTGCTAATAATCTTTATTATTTAACACATCTATATTTATGTGTGTGTATATAAAACTATTATTAGTATTCATATGCTTCATATCAGTTTTCTCAATTATAACTGATAAGTATTTGGAGGTGAAATTTTAGTTCAAATAAATTGCACCCTGTAGGTTGTGGCTCTTTAAGGATGGTCTAAATTGTGCTGCCCCGGGAGGTATTTTTGTCTGTGGATGATATGTAAGGTGATGTGTTAAGGCAATCCTACTTCTGTTATTTTGTATGAGACTATGTGAACTACTACTGTTCTAGGAGTGTTTGGGCAAGCAGACGTTAATAGTCTTTACAATCTGATAGTCCTGAATCATTATGTCCGACTGGCTGTTTTCTGCTCATCTGCATTTCTTCTAATCTGCCATCTAATTCCATCTCTTCCAATAAAACTTCCGATGGTGATTTTTAATGTATTTTGTTGTGCATTGACAACACAGTAGGAATTAACATGGATTATGCGGTACTTTTTTGGGAACCTCTTCCTTTTCTTGGCTGTGTGCTTGTCACCTTTCCACAACAGCTCTTTTTAAGATCATTTTTGGTTATATGCTATTTACTGGCTACAAGGAGTTCCACACATGCTATTACCCTGTACAGAGCTGATAATGCAAATGAATGACATGAGCTCAGTTACCACACAGTCCCTTTTGTAATGTTGTCTTATAGGATCCTCAGGTGGATCCTTCCAGCTCTGATGCATATGAGAAATCCTGCTGACTGCAGCAGAACTGCCCAAGTGAGTAAGGAATGAGGCCCTGGCCACTGAGTGAAGAATAGTAACTTCTGCTCACACAGGGCATGTCAAATCAGTGGCCACCAGCCAGTGTGATGGAATTAATGAGGTGAAACAGTAGCCAGCACTGACAAGTTGGGATAAACTCACAGAGCTGCAGCGCCACATCCAATTACTATATTTCATTGTTATTCCTTGGAGATGGGGACCCTCTGACAACCTCTATGAAATCTGAACTGGAAATCCTGGGAACAGAAAAAGCAAGCAGGAGTAAAGCTCATGCTGATCTCCTTTAAAAAAACCCCACCCTAACACTGAGAAAGCCTTGCCTTTCTTTTCTGTCCCCGACTTTGCTACAAACTCTGCACTTTGCTGCCTGGCAGGAAGTGTTAGAATAAATTGCTTTCAAATGAAAATAGAGATAAAAGTTAGGAAAACTTTTTTTTGACTGTGCTTAATTTTGTTGTTCTGTTGGAAATGACACTTTTACATCTTGACACAAAGCATATTTTGATCTAAACTTCGTGTCTAAACCAAATTGGACTATCAAGATTCCTGGGACTGCCTTAAAAAAATAAAAGCTAAGGCATCTTTTTCCATTCCAAATAAGGGCATTTGCTAGTAAAGGAACCAGAGAATTAGTCCGAAGAGTGCAAAAAATGTGTTGATGCCAATGATGTTTTACTCCATAAAATGCTTCACTCAACCATAGATTCCAACACATATGAGCAAAATAACAGCCTGGAGGAATGATTCATGTGGAATTATTTAATTCTGCTCAGCAGAGTGCTACTTTTAGCTGGGAAAAATCTTCTCATAGACTGGTAGGCAACAGAATATCCAGTACAAAGCCAAATGACATCACCGGCTTCTCTGTGTAACAAAAGGCCAATGGCATCCCCCCTTGCTGAGTGAAAATTAGCAGCAGGTCTTTGCACAGTGCACATACTTTGAGAGGAGGGAATTGTGTCATTGTTATTTGCTATTTCCGCAAGCTGACACTTATCTTGTAAGCACATCAACTGTTTGCTTTAGCTCCACAAGCCATTTCCTATACATTATTTCAGTTAGTCATGCTGTTCTGCATTGTGTGCAAAAGAGGTTAAATTCCACATGTAGAGAAACCAAAGATGAACGAGAACTATCTAAATAATTGTTTTAGAATGGGAACAACTATTCATTTCTTTTAAGAGTGACTGTGTGGGTAAACTGTTTAAGACTTTTGCTTCTACTATGTTTGAAGCCAGATCAGCACATCAAACTCTTAAACTTGAAAATAAATTAGATCAACTCAAATTCTGCCAGTTGACTGAATTAGGATCATAACTTTTTCTTATTTTTACATCCTCAAAAGCACACAGAGTTATCAGGAGAAAAAAGAGAGTTGACTGTAGTTGCAAACAGTGGAATATATCAGGGATTTTTTCATACGTATTTCCATATGTGAAGAAATACATTTTTGTAATTGTTGCGTCTTTGCAGACTTTGCCCACTTTTATTAGCAAATGTTCTTCTTTATGGCTGTTGGGGAATTGTTGTATCCTTGTTAGGGAATTGTATGTGATCTAGTATTTTTTTTTTTTTTTAGCTCTAATATCATTGAAGCTTTGGATTTGGTTCTGTCTTTTTACAGTAATGTTTGCTTACTCTTTGTTTTTATTTAATTAAACTATACTGTCATGTATAGTGCTGCGCTGTACATCTGAGAATATAAAAAAGAAAACTGTAACCCCTTAAGCACAAAGGGAAAGTAAGAGGAGAAAAAGAAAGCAAAACTATAAGAGAATACAACATTCTTTGGCAAATAATAATGCATATTTTATTCAGCTTGGTTTGAAAGATTGTAAGATTCTGTTAGAGAGCTAGAATATAGCTCAGTATATTCTTTCAGCCTCTTGGCCCTATAATAAGATCCTGAGAAATGAATTTCCTTAATCCATGGTTGGATACAAACTTATCAGTCAAGATTTTCACATTCTGTAGGTTTCTGTAATAGAAAGAGTTCAAATACTCCAGTGATACAGAGTTCACAGGGGTTTTTCTTGTTCTCACTGTCTCATTCAGGTGTAACTGTATTAACATCACTGCTCTTCATTTTTTCTTTATTTTTAAATATCCCAGAACAATATTATAAAATCCTTACAGAGACAAATGTAAAAAGTTATGGCTTCAATTTACCAAACACTTAAGCAAGTGCTTAATTTAAAGCATGTGGATAATCCAAATTTGCTTCAGTCACTGGCTTCTGGACCAGAGCCAACACATTTGGAATGTATCCTGCATATTTATTCTACTATATACATGATTCTATCTACGTGTGCAAAGTTGTTTGTGATTAAATTTGTTGATTACAGTAACTGGATTGAAATTTAACCCTAGCATTCAAGGCAAAATATCTATGTAAATTTTGTTTTTTCCTTTCTTGAAAAGTAGTAAAACCCCCTTAAATTTTGGTTTGATTTTTTTCAAATAAGGAAAAATGATCAGGTCTGTGGCCTTTGATATTCTCCAGACATTTCTTTTGATGCTTAAGTGTACTAGAAGTATCTGGAGAAACTGCAGCCAGTTTTCTCATCACATTTCTCTTGTTAATTTTCTGTTTGATTCTCCAAGTATTGCCCAGAATAGATTTTGTGGAAGAAGCTTCCATTTTAGCAGTTAATCTGAAAAATATTTCTTCTTTTGAGATTTAATATTGATTGTTTGCAATATTAAAATAGTGCTGCTGTTCCAGAGTCTGTCCTTTGCACCTGTCATCCCTGGTGGCCGTTTTCTAAAAAAATTAAGGGATTATCTGGTAGCTCAATACCACCTAGATCGTGTGTGTATGTGTTTAAATTGTGTGTGTGTGTATATATATGTATATAAAAACATAAATCAGACAGAAAGAGGAAAGCAATTTGTATTTCATTAGTAACAACTAACTGGTAGTAAAGAGCAAATAAAATGCTCTAAAAAGAAAGAAGCTGATGTTTCTAAATGATCTGGCTGGACTCCTACATTATGTACTTTTATTCTTAAAGAAACTGTAATCTCAATCAGTCGCTGTTCTCTGTCATTGCCTGCCTACCTTGTTATACAGAACAAGCACAAGAATACATTATTCTTTTGCAGAAAATTTGCATGGCCCTAACTGATAAAGTCCATCCTTTGCCATCAACAGGAAGGACTGATGTATTTGTGATGGTATTCGTATTATTCATTTCAGAAATGTTGTTGAGGGTGAAGGGCTTCCAGGATGGCTAGAGCGATCCTACAAAATGTTTGATGTGCTACTCTAGGAAGCAGAAATTTCCTTTGGTTAGTTGGATAGAAACTTAGACTCTTTGTTCCCTAGTTCTCTGATTCCTGGACTACTCTCTTCAAAAGAAATTTCATCTTTTTGTGTTATTTTTTAAACAGGAAGAAACAGTTTTTTCTTTGTTTTTATCACTGAAGGCAAAACTTGAAAGAACTTTTTAACAGAATTATAGAAACATAAGCATCTGTTTTCCTATCACTGGTGAATAGTTACATGTCTCAAAGGAAGCTCCATTCCTGCATGACTTGCTTCCATCCACACCTAAGCTACCAGCATGTGGTGTAGTCATCAGTGGCAATGGGGGAGTTGATATTGTTCAGGTGCACTAACAAGTGGAAACCTTCCTTGTGGAAATGTCCTCATAGAAATGGTGTGCAAAGCTATTTATAAAGTTTTTTAAATGACACAGTTAAAAATCTTTGGTGTTTGTGCAAGGTACAGATTATTAGTTTCTTCTAGTTTGCAAGGGCCAGATTCAAGTCAACCAAAGCATGAGTGCCAAAGAGATTCTTCCTATGGTGCTCCAATCTTACTTTCATTTGCATGTGATCTGGCCCAGATTTGAAATGAAGCTGAATTTTATGTCCTCTCTTGGTTCCTCTGGGGGTTTAATTCCTGAAAGTGAGACTGTGAGGCCTACTTAAAGTTTAAAAACCCAGAAGGTCAATATGCTGAATATTGTTGAAAATAAGGATAGAATGCGTTGTCTGTGACATTACTGGAGACCACAGGTCTTTCTTGAAGGTCTTTCTTGAGACTCCAGTCAGCTCCCATCCTTTCACCAAACTCCTAAAAAGGCATATTATTATTCTACAACGATAACAAGTGACAGAAATGTCAGACCACCTCTCAGGACCTTGACGTCTGTTAGGGGTAGACGACGTGTGAGAGTTTCAAAAGGAACAAATAAATAACAAATGGTAGCATTAGCTTGTTCAGAATTATGCTTCTCTAGAGTAATGTCACTATTTGGGATGACTTCAATATGATGGCCTACATTTTGACCAGCTTGCTTTCCTCCTCCTGTTCTCCTTCAGAAGATCTCTAATGGACATAGTAGAAATTACCCTGAGCTGTTAGTTCTGCTTTCATCTTCAGAGGCGTCGGGTTTCTTGAATCATTTTTTTTCTTTTTCTTTACTGGAGACAGTCAACAGAGTATGAAATTACTAACAGAAGAATCAAGGCTCCTGAACAACTTACTGCTATTCTTTTTCCTTTTTAACTGTTCAGCTTTCATTTTCTTTTTTTCTTCTCCATGTGAGCATTTATGCAAAAGTTTTAAGGGCTATAGGTGATCTCTTCTTTATTTACCCACTAATCAGTAAGACACTTAGATCCTGCTCAGTAAGTCAAAATCTGAAGTCTCAGTACTAATTACAACTTTTCATTTGATGATTATGAATACTTTACCTTGTTAGCTCACATTTGAGTGCTTCATTCTGAAGTCTGCAAGAGTCAAGACTCTTCTATTGAAATGTGTTAAAGGAGGGACTGCTAGTTTTTACATTGTAGAGATAAACGTTATATATGTATTTCAGCTGAACAATAATATCTTCTCTTGCATATCTGTGCAGCCAGTGTAGAAGTATGGAGTGAAAGGGTCAAGTCTTTTGTTAACCCAGGAGCTACCTTTTGTTCTTGTTAGACCCAAAGGTAATGATGCCTTCCAATTAGCATGAATCAGTGCAATGTTAAATGAATGACTAGAAAGCAGAGGGAGTAGGGGCAGTGGAACTAGCAAGTGGGATGCTATAAACCTTGAATGAAGATTTGGGCTGTGAAAATTCACCTAACTACACTCATTGTTTATCTCTCTCTCACATTCCACTTATGTGTTATAGCAACCTTCGTTTCCTTAGGCTAACTTGCTATCTGGAAGTAAATACTGAATTACCACTAATGTAAACTTTATACTTATCTACTTGCAAACCGCAGGGCTTTTGACATCAGAGGTGCCATAAAGTATACCCACTTGAAAGGGTAGTATATGGCTAATTTATTGACATGCATTCCTGATCTAACTGCTGAAGAATGGTGATTCTCTAGGCATAAGTTTTGTGAGTGACTTTCAAAAGCTTTTGAACTGATTTGAAACATGCCTTTGGCAAAGAAATCACTGGTTGCTCTGAAGTAAACAAGGTGACTATACTGGTCACCAACTATTACTGTGTAACACCAAGGAATTTTCCTTCTAAAGTGTGTCAGCAGTGGTGCAGACAGAGGAACCTACTAAATTCATGCTGTCAGACAGGGGAATTTACAGAAACCTGCATGTTGACAGGCTGCAGCTGAATGCATAGAGAGGATCAGATAGGCAAAGCAGGTGGTTTATGAGAAGTGTTTCATACACAGAAGTGTAAGATGCAACCTTTGTTCTATTAGGAGACATGGCTTTACTACAGATAAGGTACTGAATTTCAAAGAACTCAAGTACTTACAAACCAATGGTGAAACAGAAAACTAGTTTGGCAACTCATGCATGCTGAGAGAGTCTGACTGCTGGAGAATGCATGTTTTATTAGCCTGAGATTGGTACAGCTGTTAGTTGCATGACTGTAAAACTTTAATGAATTTTCATGTGAATTCCCTTCAAACACTGCTCTTAACACTGTTAAGAAATTACCTCCAGGCATGACTTAAGAGTTATATTTTGTAGGAGAAAATATATTAGGGTTTGGTTTTTTTTTTTTGGTAATAGATTTTGAGAAGACATTTCTCCGCTAGCAGTTTCCTTAGTGGGCAAGTCTCCAGGCCTAGGAAGTAGAAAGCAGTATTGCTTGAAGTTACACAAAAATTATTATCTACCCACCTATCTGGCCACAGTAGCTACCTGCCTCACATGCTTTAGCAATGAGGCATTACACCATAACAATGTGATTTCTTCTAGGCAAAGTATTTAGAGTTTTATAGATTAGAACAAGTGCAGTGCTTCTTTCTGGCAGCATCAGACCTGTATGACGGGCTGGCTGACTGCCTCGTTGTATGTAGTCTGTTGCAAGCAGGGGGTTCTGGTTTTCTATCACTTTCCACAGAGAAGTAAAGATGAAGTCTGAGCCAGTCAACACAATTAATAGAAAAGTGCATACATATTCTATAGATTTAAACAAAGTTAGATTAAAGGCATTGTGTACAAAAAAAGAAAGTACTTCAAATGTAAATATTTTGAATTATTTGTGTATTTACAGAATTTTTTCTTTTTCTTTGGACTTAACCAAAGTAGCCACATAAAGATTCAATACCTGCTTTTGTATTTTGAAGGCCATGTGATTCCCAGCGGTAGTTGGTGCTGGGGGGAAGGAGATGATGAGGGAAAGAAAGGTTCAGAGAAACACCTGACAAAATTTCATTAATGAAGTGTAGATGTGAGATAACAGCTTGACCTTGCTGATGACTACATTCTTGCATCCTTTCTATAGAAAATACTGTTTACTGGAGAGGAGCTTCCTACAGCAGTATTCCAGCCTGCTGACAGAACTCTGTTACAGCACAGAATTAGCAATGCCAGGATGAGGCCACAAAATTTCTATGGATGCTCTGGACCTAGCACATCAAAACAATTTCCGTGTGTGAATTGCAGGTTTGACTGAGGGGTAATTAGAGGATGAGGAAGGAAACAATTATTCAAAGGGTACTCAAGATGTTAATTAATAGTACGGAAAATGCAGTTAGACTTGGATGATTTTTAAAAATAATTTTCAGGTTAACTGGATTAATTAAGCTATGCAAAGAGGGAAATACTTAAATACACTGGGCCACATACTGTTTTGGCTTACAGGCTTGCTGTAGCTACTCCACTAAAGTCAGAGTAAAGGATGGGAGTGTCCACGTTTTGGAGTTACATGCTAACAGCTGGTCATATCTGTGATCTTTTACCTCTTGATCTTTTCTTAATCCTCCAAGCATAGGCTTAGAAGCAACAGCTTTCTATGCCAAAGTGTAACTGCTGATATTTTCCAAGCCCTGTTTGCAGCTTGAGTAGTTCTGGTACACTTAAGCTATATGTTTGACAACATACGGCTTTGTGATCTGGGAGGGAGCATTACATTTGGAATCCAGAAGGGACAAAGCAGAATTCAGTACTTTCTAAAGGAAAGTTGAGAGTTTGTTGTTTAGGGTAAGTATACGAAGTTAGTATAAATTTAAGGAATGGATTTTTGCAATAAATTCATTCAAAGGTCTTGAAGATAATTTTAATCTAATGTTATACTCTAACAAATGTACAAGCAACAATTAAGCAGCAACGTCATCTTGTCAGAGATGTGGTCTATACTTACAGATCTCCTTACTTGTTATGGGTAATTTCTGTTTCCTGGAGCATTTTATTTGTACTGTTTACTTTTTAGGGTATGTCATCGATTAAACAAATCTTAGGGGATTTTATGAAAACTTAACTAGAGTACAACTTGTCCATGTGTCCTTGTTCTGTTTTTCTAAAACTACACCAAAGTTGGAACCAAAGTATGTGTGTGGGAAGGACATATGGCTAGGTAGAAGACAACATATGTCTTCAGTATGCACTTACCATGCAGTTAGTTTAGACAGCATCTGTTGTCTGTTTAAACAGCTTTTTTTTTGGTGTTGATGGGATGGGTTTTTTTGTTTTGGTGGTTTGATTTTTTTTTTTCTTTTTTGCTTTTTTTTTGGGGGGGGGGGGAGAGGGGTGCAATCTGTTTAAAGGGGACCTGCAGAGAGAGGGAGGGGAAGGGTTTCTGTCTGTTTTCTTTTTTTCCTTATATTTAAGGAAGAATTGCTTTGGCTTGCCTTTTGCCTTAGAAATATCAGGACTCTGAAGCATGATCTTTCATTGTTTTGTTGCAGGCATTTTTGGATGACTAAGGCTCTGGGAGTTCTTGTCACCTTTAAATGGAAGGGGGAGTAGGCATGGAATCCTAACAAAGATGATTTCTCCAAGCTCACCCAGTGAATGCATTTATATTTCTGTTACCCTTGGAGCACTTGGCCACCTTATGCATAGTTAGGACCCTGCAAGGCTCTTTCGTGTCACACGCTTTATTTAACATATGTATTTGGCATGTGTTGTGGTGATCTGTTATTGCAGTTCAGGCTGCACATATTTATTTGGTGGGAGCAGATGTTCCTCCTCTTGCCCCCTGGGAGCCCGTGTTCAGCAGGCAGCTGCTGCTGTACCCAAGCACCAAAGAATTAGGAGAGGCACAAGGAGAGAAGTCTGACCTGGCCCCAGGTTTAGTCCAAATGCTGAAGAACAGCTGCCCTGAGCTCTCCAGAGCTGCACCCTTCACTGAGCAGGCACCTACCTGAATCCACAAGCCCTAGAAGTCTCCAATTTGCCACCAAGACTTCCCACCCCAAAACCCTGACATACACAGCAAGCTTTGAGTGGCTCCATGACCTCCCTCCCCTGCATCACGTTTTAATAGTCATGAGCCTGCAACCAAAATCAGCTATTAAAGAATTTACATAAAACCTCACACGTGGAGGAGGCCAGAACTTGGCAACTGCGGTGGTGTTTTGCTAAGCGAGTACAAATATAGAGGCAGACTCAATTTTGGCAGGAAAGAATTCCCAACTCATTTAATAGGCCTTTCATATGTGCGACCTCTCAGATGTCTCAAATCAACTGGTTTGCCACTTGTCTTCCAATTTCCAAGGAAAAGCAGAGTAGGCAGACCTGGATTTGTATGGTGCTTGTTGTTTTAAGAATTCTCATACTAGAAAGAAAAAGGGGAGACAGGAGAGGAGAGTATCATTTGTCATATGAGAATTGTAATTGCTCAAATGAATACTTTTAGTATTTTAATTTGAATTCTCTTGGGGCCTCTTGGTATCATGAAAAAAATGTGTGTAGTTAGGAGCTTCAGTTTTAAGTTGGCCCTCAAATCTCACAGGCTGGATGAAACCCCACGAGTTTACGTGCTACAGACTCCAGGCAGTCTGACCCATAAGTATGCTTCTAGTTTCCACAGCCTTGAGTGAGAGGAGCACACAAATCAATTAGATAAAGGAAGACACATTTTAAAAATGTTTCACTATTGTCCCCATTGATTATTTATCCATTATTATTTTTATGCTAAAGCCTCAGCCAACAGAGTGAATAAATTTCATAACTAAAAATTAGACAATATATCGTGTCTTATTTTTAGCAGGACAAAGTGTCCTTGATTCTAGTAACTAATAAGGGGAGTAACTTCATGGAGGCAGATAGGTTACTGTAGGAAATGGGAAGAAGAGGACAGAAACAATTAGAATAGAAAGAGACATCTGTTGCTCTTTCCAAACACTTTTCAATAGTTGTGGGAGAACTATCACACAACTGCATCAAAGAAGTCCTCCTTCTCTACAGGTTACCTTTGCTGCAGAAGTCACATGCAGGAGAGCTATAGTGTGACTGCAAAATCAGCTGGAAAATGGTACGTTGAGAGTAATCACCAATAGCTCCCTCTCAAAGTGGATGTTGGGATTCTGCAAATGTCTATTATGGATCCAATATGGTTCAATAACATTATCAATGAGTGTAGATGTAAAAGTAAGTTTATGTTTCAGATGTACAGTGGTGAGAGGCTGCAAGGAGGTAGGAAGTGACTTGTTCTTTCTGCCCCAGTCATCAGGCATATAGCCTTGGTTGGAGAGTTGGATAGGTGTGAACAAATTGGAAAGAATCCAGAGGAAAGCAAGGAGAATAAGCAGAGGTGTTGCAAACATGACTGAGGAGGAATGATTGAAAGAAGTAGGATTCTCTATTTAAGGAAGACTAACAGAAGACACAATATGCAAATGTGCAAAAGCTTTGAGAAGAAGAAAGGAATATTCTATTCTCCACATCTGTGAGGCACAGGGAGGGAAATAATGAGCTTAGCTTGTGTCAAGTGACTTCTGGCTTAATGTTGGGAGTTTTTTTTTTGGTTTTTTTTTTTTTTTTTAAATATATCTCTAATTGTTAAGATTAAAAAAAAATGCGCAGGGAGGTGTTGAAGCTTCATTTTGGACATCTTCAGATATACATCTGCCAGAAATAACAAGAGTATAATTGACGCTGCTCTGGGGTAAGGCTGCGCAAAATACCTTTTTGAAATCCTTTCTGGCCTTATTTACTATTATTCTCTACTGCTGAGTGCTTCAGGCTCAGTACATAGCTTGCTTACTCCTGCTCCTCTTCTGTATATCTTTCTGCCTATCTGTGAAAGGCTAGGGTACCCAGTTGGGGGCTAGGATGTCTCAGTTCTGCACCAATAGGCACAGTGAATTAATTTTGGTAAACCCTATGTTCCTTTTAGACCTACATAATTTGAATTCAGTTTTCAGCAACTTTTCTCCCAGTCAAGACATCTAAATTCCACTTTTGGACCCATTGTGCGGTAACTACACTGCCAAACCTGTCTGAGTGCTGATTTGCATATTCAGTTATAAGAGTGGGATAGCTTTTCAAGAGCTGTATGTTTGCATATGGGTTCAGCTGCATTAAAGGAAAAATGAAGATGTGGAAATAAATTAAGCAATGTTAAATAGTTGCTAGAGGTTTGATTGAGGCGCTGTAAGGATCAAATGCTAACTTTATTTTTGGACAATATTCAACCATTGTATCAGAGTATTCTTCAACTATTGATCCATATAATATGCCTTATATTTTAAGGTATTTTTTTTTTGGCAGGAAGAATGCAGTAATTTTAATGTAAGTAATTTTATTTATATGCACCCCAAACCTATTTGTATACACAGGGAGCTCCAATTACAGTGTAATTAGAGTAACATGAGAGGCTTAAGATCAGGAGTTCACATTTATATTTGTAAATACTCCACTAACTTCTAAAACACTCTTCAAAGATGTTTATTATCTCCGTTTTCTGATTGATAGGGCTGTCATACTTTTAAATACAAACCACATTAGCATTATCAGAGAGAGAGTTTTCATCTATGTACAAGACCTTTATTACTTGAATGCTGGAATGATCATAACTAAGATAATAGAAGCAAGAAACAAGTATGTGGATGGGAGTAGGAAAAAGATAAAGAGCCTGAACACATATTTCTATTGCATCATTGCATCTAAATATAATCTAGATTTTTATTATTACTTTTACTAAACTCTAATAGCTGCTTGTATAAAAAAACAAAATGGGACCATGAGCAGTACAGCACACTGTGGTTTTACTTTACAGGAAAGGTTTGGGGATTTGGGAGACGATACAGACCTTCAGAATCTTGAAAAAAATCTTCATTTGTTTTATAAAGTGTATGACAACATTGATCCATCCAGTGCTGTCCATAGAAAATTTTGTTCTATGTGATCAAGTCACTTACTGGCATTGAATGCTGGAAGTGGTGTGCACACAGCAGATTGATCTGTTGATTCACATATTACCAATAGGTTATGGCAGGGTTTAGTCTCTGGATGTTGTATGTTCTGTTCCTTTCAGGAAGATATATTTTGGACTGGTTGTTATTCCTGGAAATAAACCTTTTAAAGAAGCCTGGCAAATATCTATTGCTCAAAGAAAAATGTGGAAAACCAAGGGATTTTTGGCAAAAACAGATTAAAAGTAACATTACCTAAAATATATGATTTTTAAAATCTGTTTTTACAGTCTTTACTCAAGTAAACTGCCATCATCCGTAGCTGGGATTTCTGTAATGTTGTCTACAAGGAAGGATTCTTATTTTCTTCTTTTGTTTTTCAGTAGTTGATTCTGGGGGAATACTTTATGATTAATTGATTGCTGAGAATGGTTCACCTTTATATCAAGTCAACCCGTTAAGATTACTCATTCTGGGATAACAGGTTAGGATTAGAGTCTGGGAACTGAAGGCCCTCAGAGCTGGAAATCCACTGAAGTTCTATTCAGCAAGAGAGCTCAACCACTGGTGTGATCCATTCTGCTCTGTTTGGTGTAGGGGTCGAGATGGGGGGACTGGAGGCTGTCAGAGCTGGATGTCCTGTGCAGGCATGCCCAGCCTGGAGACCTGAGATGAGGGCTGGTTTAAAGATGGAGCTGTACTTAATGCACATTTGGGGTCAGAGGGACTGAGTCAACAGCTTAAAGGAGGTCTCAATTTTTAATGAAAAATACCTTTTCTGAGTGTATTTTGAAGATGTTCTATTTGCAATTACTGTGGAAAGTCAATGTTGTGTTGCTGTTGAGGTGCCTTGTGGCATAAAAGATGTAACACTGTTCTTCAGTGAGTTGTGGGCCGGCTTCTGTTGATCAAACTTAGTTTTAATAGTAAGCAATAAGTGCAGTAAAGCTTAGATAGCCTTTTTTTATTAGTTTGCAGATTTGCTTCTTCCAACATTTTCAGTACAGAAATTTATTTTTGTAAGCTCTTGGCGAAGAGGTAAACAAATAATTTTTCTTTGGGAGATAGTAATTCCATCTGCTAATTTATTCTCTAGTGCAGCCATGTTGTCAATTGGTTAACTCTTTCAGAAGGGAAAGAAAGAGGACAAAATAGTCTCTCTTTTGCTCCATGGAGACTTCCTAAAGCTAGTATGCTCCATTAGTTGAAAAGAAAAAGAAGGCAAAAGGCATGTGTTTCATAGCACCACCAGTATTACATCCATGAAGGATGAATTCCTCACATAGAAAAAGAGCCGAAAGAAACATCCTTGGAATAAGTTTATTAGCAGTAGCTCTGTTGATATGAGTAAGATGGGGTGGGAGAGAGATGATTTTATTAACAGCTAGGATTTGGTTTGTAGTTTCTAGAAAAGATGAATTTTCTATGAGGCCGCCTCCCTGCTGCAGGAGAAATGAAGGAGAATCTGGATGTGAAAAACAGTTGCAGTAGCTGCAGAGGCAGAGAGCTCTTTCTGAGATGTACATGTGTAGGAGGCTGGGCATCAGCCCAGCCCTGGGGAGGTGGGGGGACACCACTTCCCTTTCTCCCTCTTCATATTTGGGCTGCTTGGGATCTCTGAGGAGGGAGAATGGCTCTGCTGCAGTGAGGTCCCAAGAGAGACAGGATGGAACTGAATCTTAAGAATTGGGTCTTTACTTGCTCTTTGGAGCTGTTTTATTTTTGCGTTGTAAGCACCATTCTCAAAACCTCCAAGGAAAGAGAGTTTTTTTCCCCACTCCAGAGGACTGGTCTTGCCCTTTCTAGCTAGGGACGTAGGTCTAGAAATTACTCCAGTAGTCATACATGAAGCTAAATAGCTTCTTTTATTCTGAGATAGTAGTCTTCGACAGTAAATGCTTTTCTAGCAGCGTTACAAAAAGCTGAATAAATGTTTAGCAAACCATGCTTCAAAGATGGTCAGGACCATGGTTTCAACAGGAACTAGGGATGTGTTGCTGTAGCTTCTATGGTATGGATTTAGCACCAAGAAATGAGACTGAATATGAAACAGCACAGGCCACAGTTACTGCAGTATATAATCTCATGTGAAAATCCAAACAACTGGGACTCACCCAGCATGCAAAAAGGTTTAATGGGGCTAGAGGGAACAGTGGACTTGAAACAGTGCTGGTTCTGCTGAAATCTGAATCTATGCTGGGGGTGGGGGAGTAGCTGCTATACTATCACCACTAAATTGCTGTTTATAGCTTTATGGAATTCTCTGCAATTCCTGCTTCTCCCCATGTTTTATTAATCAAAGTGAGGACTTTTGCTGAAAGTCGCAGGGTATTTCTTCTGTACCACTTGCTTAAGTAAGGAGGAGGGATTCACTGTGTCTTCCAAGGGGTTGACAGTGTTTCTGTCCTTTCCTTGTGCCCTCCCCCAGCCTCCATTTTATTCTGGGAAAAACACTGCTGGAACACACCTGTGGGTAGGTGGACTAGAAAGAGATTTTGTGTTTCAAATGCCTTTGACTCAGAGATGTAAGCACTATCTACTGTTCTTCCTGTCTGTCTTGTTTAATAAATTCACCCTTCCTTGCAAAGGAGACTTTGGAAGGGGATGACATTACATCCTCAGCTGAATCCCTTTCCATGAAGGACTGTAAAGGAGCTTTCTTCATTCTACCTCAAATGGTGGCTTTTAAGAAACTGTTACCTAGTAAGAAATGCTTCTTGAATCAGTCTATTTTTTTTTCTCTCTTAAATGCAAATCTCCTACTGTGTTCTTAGCACTTTGCATTTATATGACACTTTTCATCCAAGGCTTTAAAACTGCAGCGTGTTATTATTTTCCCTAAAGTAAGAAAATTTTACTTAAGATACATGTTTTTAATTAGACTAAACAAACAGTAACAAAATCATGGCCCTGATTCTACAGGCTGATCCCACTGATTGAACCCAGCTCTCATGAATTCTCTGTGAAACAGGGGCCTAACTTCAGATGCCTTTCTTCTGGAAATGAAGGAGCTCAGCTGCACCACATGATTAGTTTTTTTAAGCAAATAACTTTTTGGCTATCAATGAAGGGAGCCCAGGAGGAATGACCTGCAGGTGTGGAGGAAAATTTAACTTCCCAACCATGCAGTACTAATTCTTTGTTCTGCTGATGTAGGATTAGAGCTCAATGGGATAGAAAAGATCAATGACATTTTAAGGCTTTGTCTATATGGGGGTAGGATTTTTATGTTCTCAGCACCCATAACTGGGACCAGATTTTTCAGTACTACTCAGCTCCCACTAGATGATTAAGTATATACTTGACATTAAAAACAGCTCAACACCAAATGTAGTGAACTCCTGAAAATCCATCCACTTGTAGACCTAAGTTCTCTTTCCAGAAACACAACTCTGTAATTTTCTCACATTCTTAATACTCCAAAATAGCACATAAAATGTGTAGTGTGGGTGACACTACTGTGAAACTGAGCTAGTTGCAATTAATGGTGTCTGGTCACTGTTGTGGAAATTCCATTAGCAAAGATCCCAAAGTAGACCCAACCTAGAGGTAAGCAAACTATTTAGGAGATAATTAGTAATTATTCAAACTTTTTCTCAAGGCACTATGGAAACTTAAACCACAAAACTCTCTGAAGTTTAGAACGTTCTTGTATTAGTAATCTGTATTACGGATTTCTGTGATTTGGATAGATCTGAACAGATGATTTTAAACATGAAGATTTTATCCCCTATTTTTTTTATTCTAGAAGCAGCAAAGTAACTTGCTAAGGAAAGACTCTTTTTTTTTTTTTTTTTTTTTTTTCTTTGACCAGAAGTAAAAACGGTCTACAACTCTCTTAGGAAAGGTCTGTTAAAGTGCTTGTGTTTGGCAAGTACATGTGCATATACTTTTTACGAGGGCATGTAGTGATAGGACATGAGGTAATGGCTTTAAGCTGAAAGAGAATAGATTTAGATTAGGTACAAGAAAGAATTTCTTCACTGTGAGAGTGGTGAGGCACTTGGGAAGAGGTTGCCCAGAGAAGATGTGGATGCCCCATCCCTGGAAGTGTCCAAGGCCAGGCTGGATGGGGCTTAGAGCAACGTGGTCTAGTGGGAGGTGTCCCTGCCCATGGCACGGGGTTTGGAACTAGATGGTCTTTAAGGTCCCTTCCAACCCAAACCATTTTATGATTCTGTAGTATTTGAAGGATATTAATCTAATCGGTCATAACTCGTAAGAAGGTCAGCACTCAGAGATCCCATTAATCTAATTTTTAGATTAAAAAACTAATTATCCAGACAAATTTGAGCCAGATGACAGTACTACAGTGATTTCTGGTCCCCATGTCTTTGAGTTCTTCTGGACCCAAATCGGTGCTGAAGAATTTTACCTTCCAGCAGCTTCTCTGAGTGCTGAAGGAGGTGGGACTCCCCTGAAAGCTGACATGACACCTAGAGCTACTGGTGAGACTGCTTTACAAATATTAGGTTTTTCACCTGAGTGAGAGGCAATAGTACTGTAATTATACAGTATAGCTTTGCTAATGTAGCTAAGAGCCCATGAAGAATACTTTGCCATGTTGGTATACAAGCACAATGATCACAAACCCTGTGGAAACACAGCCTGGTTGGATGGTGCAACTAGATTGACAGGCTTCCACTGCTTATGTGATTCTTTAGGTGATGAAGGTCAGTTTATTTTTAGTATGTGCTTGGCTGAAAAATCTGTTAGTTAAGATTCCACTTTGAGGGGCTTGGAAGTTGTGGGGATTTATGGTTTTTTGTTTTGTCTTGTTTTGAAGATATAATGAGGACTTTGCACTGGAAGCCTACAGCAATCCTGTTATGCTGTGATTAATGTCACTGTATAAGTCTGACAAGCTGAAGCCCTCCCAGGGTGCTCATTCATCATGGATCTCTCTATAGCTCTTATTTATTTATTGAACAACATGTAAGCACAGTTCCCTTTTTTGTTTAATGTATCAGCATTTCAGTGTATGTGGACTTCAAGGTTTCAGTTTTGTTGACAATAATGAGATCATCCAGACAATTATCATTTGATTTTCACTTCACTAGTGAGGAAGATTAAAGAAAAGTTAAGGAGCTTTGTCTGTTTCCTGTTACCTGTTTACTGAGGGGGAAGAAAAACTAACTGTTTAAAATGTATAAATTATGAGACTATAGATCACGCTCAAACAGTACGTGAGGAGACTGCATACCATTAGTTCATTGGATTTTTGAATGGGTCAGGCTGGCTTTCTGCCAAACTAAACCATGATTTGGATCCCCACTTCAACAGCATGTATAAGTTAAGGGCCAACGTGTACTTTATGTGCGTACCATGTATGACTGTTTGTCCAGCTCATACACCATCAGGTTCGCAGTGCAGAAATCCATTCCTGCAGGCTCCCTGCACTGCCATCTTTCATTTGTAGAATAAAAATGGATGAGAAATTGAACACGAACTTGTAATAGGATGCCACACAAGGTTCCAAAATCAGGGACATGCAGTGTCATAGGCTAGGCTGGGAACAAGACACAGGTCACATTCTTTAACACGCTGGAAACTGCTCAGATACTGCCTTGATAGGTGATGTATGAGTTTGAAAAGAAAGTGGTTCTCAATAAAGAAGTAACACTACACCTACAAGACAAAGCACTGCTATGGACACTTTCAGATTGGACAAAAATATCAGAAAGTTGGAGGGAATTCAGAAAACAGCCACAAGTGTGATTAAAGAGCATGGAAAGATGATGGCAAGAAAAGATGAAAAGAACTAGACTTGCATAGCTATATGATGATTAAGAAGGCGCATAAACGTCTACAGCTAATTGAAGGATATAAATGTAAAGGAAGGAGCGTAACTGTCTGGGGTGTTATGAGGGCTTGTAACTGGGAGTAGTTGGATGAAATTAATCAAACAAAAATTTAGGTTGGGAAATTTCCAAACAGTGGACCATATGTTCCCTTCTGGCATAAAAACGTGTGAAGGGGAACAAAACACTCTGAAAACCATGTGGCTTTTGAAGTGCAGCTGTTGTTCCACATTCTCTCCCCTGCTCTGTGAAACTAAGGGCCATGGCCAGGTTTCTGAAGTGCACATACTATCAACACAAGTGTTAGAAAAACCAGGAAATCACTAGTTAAGCTTATCCACCCCTTGAAGTCCCAGTTACAAGTTGTACCTTTGCCTTTCAAACTTGCCCATTTTTACTTCCCACGTCTCCTCCCTCCACCCAAACCTTGACTCCCACTGAGGCAGAGTGTTTAAAAGTTTATGTTTTTCCTTTGCTGGAAAGTTGATTGAGGCTTTGAAGTATGATTGATGTGGGGACAGCCTTTCAGTTCGGGTTATGTTCAAGTGTGTGGTACTAAAAGGATGGATAAAGAAGGGAGTTGTACAGTGTTTAACAGTGTAACAGTGTTTAGTATCAGTCCTGATAAATAATTTTAGTACCTCCCTCCCCTTCAACAGCTAATGCATGTGGCTGAAGTTACCACACTGTATGGAGAGCAGAGTTCTTCATGGCTTCTGCTTAGCAGGTAGAAATGCTGTGGAAGAAGGAATTTGGTTTTATACCTTGCTAAGATAAGAACTCAGTACCTAATTTCTGGGTGTACGATATAAATACGTGGGTGACCTCCACTGGGTCGTGGGTTTTGTTTTGTGTTGGTTTGGTGTGGTGGCAGTTTGTTGTTTGATTTGTTCGGTTTGTGTTTCTAGTTTGGTTTTTTGTTGTTGTTGTTGTGGTTGTTGGGTTTGGGGTTGGTTTTTTTTTGTTTGTTTTTGTTTTACAACGTTAGGAAGACCACAAGCAACCATTTTGGCAAACTTAAGAATAACTCTTGCTTTTTGATGGGATTCTCAACCTCACATAGTCCCTGATGCCCTCCAAATTACTCCTCCAAATGCTTCCTAACTTCCCACTGCTCCACACTCCCCACAGCTGCACTCCAGATTGTCCAGTGAAAAATTACTATGTCATGTTTGGGGACTAAATCCAATCATTCATATATTTCAGCAAGCCTGAAATCTATTTGTTTAAATGCTTGTCTCAACATTAATTATACAGTCATTGCTGATTTCTTCTCAATAAAAGCCCACAAAGCAGATTTAGTCATACAGGGATGGTATTTTGATTTTCTGTTTGCATTTTTCTAAAGGAAACACTTTGTCCAAAACAGTTCTCCCATTTCTAGATTTTAAGGAGACATTGGTCATTGGATAGTAAGTAGGCTAAAGGAGTTTGAAGGAGTTCAGTGTATTAAAAGCAAAGTCCTTAAAGAAATAAACAATTTACATTTTGCACTAAACCAGTTATATTTAGATGAAATTTGCTGCTGATATAAAGAGGTAATTTTTTGCTGCCCTACAGTAGGGCTACAGTTGTTCAGGGTAGTCTTCATGCCTTTGTATTATACTGTAAAAGCTATAGACTGTCTAAGCATTACTGGTGATAAACTTTGACAATAGTAATTGCTCTATTTGATAAACATTTAAGAGTGTCAGTACCACTGAGTTTTATTTTGTCAATATATGCAAGTAAATAGCATATTAACCAAAACCTAGCAACAAGTCTTTTTTTAATGTTCATTTTAATATTCTCAAACACCAAACAATAAAAGAAATAGACCTGCACCCAAACTGGATTAAAATTTCATCAAAAGCACAAAGGCGAAAGAATTCTGAATTAACTGAACCTTTGCCTCCTGCTGTGTATCTAGATGTTGCTGGAGTTCCCTAACCTTGATTAGTGTCGACACCAAAGGCTATATGTTATTGTAGATCAACTCGCACAATTACTGCTGACATCTTTAATCTAGCTTTTTAAGCATAAAAAAGATATAACAGTCTAGCGTTCAGAAGCAGGAGCTAGACAATTTAAGAACTGAAATAATGTGCCCATTTTTAACAGGAAGAGTAAATTAACCACTGGAACAATTCACCTAGTGACACATTGCTTTTTCCTTCACTTGAAATCTTTGTATTAAGACTGGGTATCTTTTAAAAAGAGGTGCTGTAGATCAAACAAAAATAATGGTTTTGATGCAGAAATTAATGGTTGTGATTCTTTTGCCTATGTTACCCAGGAGATCAAATACAATAGTTGTAATAGCCTATTTGGGTTGCCACGTCTAGTGATTCAGTGAGTGAATTATGTATTCAGCAACATAGCTATAGACAAATAAATACTGTGATATCTAGCTTTCATTTATTTGCTATTTATATGAGATATGCTTACCTTCAACATTCTCTGTGAAGAAAAGCAGTGTCTAGATTTTACAAAGATTGACAGGCGATTTAACAGACGTACTGCTTCACTTACTTTATTTCAGTAAATAGAAACATTTTGTGATTATGTTACCACATGAAGTTTCTTCAAACAAAAGATGAGCTAGCAATTTTAATAATTTCTATTATGTTGTCAAGATTTTCTAACTTCTAAAAACTGCCTTAAAATGTGTTCACACACAAAGTGATGTATTTAATTTCCCATTTCACGAGGATAGCTTAACAGAGAGGTTTGATTGATCTCCAGACAGAATTTTAAAAGAGCGCGTATACTGAGTGTATGAGGTTTTTGTTTTGTTTTAATTTGTTTTGGTTTTAGTAATAAATACAATGACTTAAGTCAATTTGTTTAACAAAGCAGACTGGGACTTGGTGAATCACCTTAATAGGTTTCAGAGATGACTTTTTAATTCATTGTAGTTCTTAAGCTATTGAAAGCAGAAAATGAATTAATTATATCTTTTAAAAACAATAACAACAAACTCAAGTCTAATGACTTCATGGAATGATTTCAAAGTAACGTTGCCCCTGGTGGAAAAATGGGAGCCGCCTGCTTTCCAAATGAGCTGCACCTGTGCAGCTCTCATAAAGGTTAAAAACATATCAAAGAGTTTCATCTGTGCAGGGCCTTCTGGGACATGCTAAATGGATTCAGAAGTTGGAGGAGGATCAGCACTCCTGGCATCATGTGCTGTGTTACCGTTGGTCCCTGTTTCCTGTTAATTGTGATACTGCCAGGGAAAGACTATTTTTCCGGTCTCTTATAAATAAATAATAATAAAAAAAGAGTCAGCCTGCAGGCATGGGATCTGCTGCCTTTTCTTGCTGCAGAGATGCAGTCATCTGGTTTTAGTGCTCAACATCTAATAGCTGGCATATGGACAGAGTGCAGCGTTCTGTGCAGCTCCCCTGGCTTCTCATAATCATCAGTTGAGATCCATTATTTCAGCAGGTGTGCTAATATCTGTGAGCATGGCTGCCTCACTCTCAGAAACTGAAGATGTGTGGCTGTAGCCTCTCAAATAAAACTGTTAATAAAATTTTAATGGGTTACATTCCCATTCTACAAAATGGCCAGTGTCCTTGGGGAAACACATGGGGTGAGACTTCATTTTGTAGTGCTGTAAAACTAACTGAAGAATGATAAAAATGAATGATAAACCCCAAATTAGTTGAGTACTACAGATGTATGTGCTCCTAAGGACACATTTGTCTTCAGGAACACAGTTGTATGCTGAATGCGTGTGGCTTTTTCCTAGGTTTGTACCTCCTGTCATTATTCTATGTGCTCAGATTAATGTAATTGGTAGAAACCAGGTATCAGAAATTCTAGTAGTGGCCAGGTTTGGTTGGATGTCTTTTGCAAAATACATTCAACAAAGGGAAGCTGATGTACAGCTCCCATCATGTTCCAGCTCTACCGTTAATAGCTAAGTTTGAGTAAGATGTGTCAGTAACAAGCTGTCAGAACTAAGAGATGATGGCAGCAGCAGGAGGCTGGTAGCATCCCATAACATAGCTATTACGGAAGTGCACATATCTTTAAAGATGTATTTATATTTCCGAGTAGTTCCTTCTCCTACAAACAAGAAATTCTAATAGCATGTTTAGCACCATCACCCTCACCAGCTGCCCTATTTCTGGTACGAAAATCAGAAGCAGCAGCATGTATCTTTGTACACTCATTTCCATGTTCCAAAATTACACGTCACATGATATAGAGGGAGGCTGAGTTAGTAATGCCTGTAGAAACTTTAATCTTTGTACTTGTATTTATTTATTTGTAGACGGGCCTACTCTTGTTTCATTCTTTGCACTTCCTTTCAAGAGGCAGAGCCATTCAATTGTCTAGTTACGGGACAATAACAAATCTATTTCATGACAATGTTGGCATATAACACTCCCAGCTAGGAACATGGTCTTGAGATCGTTTATTCACTGGAACATGAGGACTATGTATGTGAATAAGGCTCTGCAGGATGAGGCTACATTCTTGCAAGTTTAATTAGCCTGGGGTGGGGTGGGGTGGGGGTGGGGGGTTGAAAGAATGGAGAGCTACCACTTAGCCAAGGCTCTTTTGAATGGAGACATTTCTCTGCAGTGCTGCTTAAATCTGTGCTATCTGAATTGTGCTGGCTGTAATGTGTGGCTCCGAAAGACAAATAGCTAGGCACTAATGTAGCTAAGCCTGGAAAGTCCAACTGAAATCAAGGAACGTTAAACATTTCATTCATTACAAATGAATAAACTTGAGCTCAAGGTCAACGTTTTCTGTGTATAAATGAATACTGATTAGATGTAGCAACAAGGTAGCAATGTAACAGTGCGGAAATCACAGTTATCTTCATTTTTTTTCCGAGGTGTTTTCTGTGTATAAATGAATACTGATTAGATGTAGCAACAAGGTAGCAATGTAACAGTGCAGAAATCACAGTTATCTTCATTTTTTTTCCGAGGTGACTGCTGACACGCTATGGTATACATTAGAGCACATCCATGACTTCTTCATGCTAGCTGCCAGCCACAGTGCTGAGTGCCCGTGAGCGCCTAGAGGCTACTGTGTGTGCTTCCCAGCTGTGTGTTAACAAAAGCTCTGAAATCACCAGCTCCAGGAAAAATATGGGTTGACTGTACAAGTAATCAGAATTGACTATTATTTTTCCTCTGTCTTCTGCGCTTTTTAACTATAAAGGAAATCACTAAATTAACTAAACAGCCCCACCAGATTTCAGCTAGGAAGTTCACCATGGTTGCTGTGTCCTCGCAGAATTTGAGTCTCCAATGTTATTGTTATTGTCTCTAACTCTCCTGTCTTATGAGGCCTTTCGCTACCCTACATATCTTTACTCATTGTTTGCCTACTCCTTTTTCACATCCATGTTCTTCTAGCTAATTCCCTTCCCCTTGTTCCTTTTCCTAAAAAGTTTCAGTGTGTGACAGGAGGCAGAGCAAACAGTGTTATACCTTACAGAGTGGAAGCATAGAGCCATATGGGAGTGAAAGCAGCTGAGCTTAAGCTGTGAAAGATACGGTGAGAAATGTGTCTTTATTAGAGGCAGAATATTTGTCATGTGCAAGTGAAGACTATAAATGAGAGATTTTTGTCCCAAATCTATAGAGAAAAAAATGAGAGGTAACCATAACTTTTTAAGTGGAAAAGAAGTCATAATGCATTCAAATTGACATCTGTATATATGAAGAAATTTTTAAGCATCACTTCAGGTCATGAAACTGGAATCGAATTGTGGAAAATGGTTTAAGTTTTTGCAGTTTCTTTAGATCTCAATGGATGTACACTGGTCATGCTTAGAAAGTGTTTTCTTCTCTTTTTATTATTATTATTATTATTATTATTATTATTATCTAATGAACTCTCCTCTCCCATAGCCTGTTACCTAGTTACTGAAAGGGAAAGAAAATCAGCTGTTTAAAGGGTACAAATTACAAGACTATGTTACATCCAGACAATACTTGAGGAGTCTGTGTGCCGTTGGGAGTTCTGCATAAGGTAAACCTGTGTGTGCACTTGACAGGTCACTGAGTCAGCCCCCTACTTAGAGTGTGATTCCATGGTCAAGATGCATCTTGGTATGTGTTGGAAATGTTCATACACTGCAATTCATTACAGTGTCAACTTCCTTCTCAAAAAGAATTTATATAAAGGATTTGTATATAATTTTAGTCTCTTGCTAAGATCACCATTTCAGTCTTTGGAGCAGGGGGAGGTGTTTCAATTAAAAAGCAAATGCTTGTGCAGGCAGAAAGGTGTTTTTCTAAAAAAGCAGTATGCTTCCTGAAAGAGTCAGTCAAATCAACCAGAAATAAAGTAGAAAAATCTTTCCTGGTTTGACTGCAACTCAGATTTTGATGTTTGCCTGGAAACAACTCTGGACAACACCTGGTTTTCATTTGCCAGCACCTGGTCAGCAAAACTTTGAAAGCTGTTTCTACCTCTGTATCTCTCTGTATTGCCCCAAATATTTTTCATAGTATTCTGAACATAGGCCTATGCGTTAGCCCAACATTGCTTCATGTTAATGCACACAATTGTCATGCTTTAATGTTCTACCTATACTACATGAAGGTATATGACATAACATCTTTTGGAATTCACCCTGAAATGTAGAAGAGATGCAACTTTTAACTCTCCAGGACAGTATATTTATTTCAAAACAACTGAGCTTGCATGGCCTATAATTTTCTCCTCCATTGGAGCAGTATCCTGTATGAAGGAGTTTGAGAAGCAGGGTGTATTATGTCTTCTGCAAAGGGATTTTTTTGCAGTTTCTTAATCTGTTGCAGCTCGGACAGATGCCCAGTTAACTACTAGACATTGGTCTAATCTGCAACATCAGGCACATTGCAAAAGTTCCACAGCTGATGGAGCAGACAAGGTGACAGCTAGAAAACCCATTCCTGAACAGCGTACTCCATTTGTTAGACTTATCTTTTTAAACAGAAATATGTTGACAAATGTGCCTTTATAAGGTAAACTGGTACAGCTTGAACACAGTCTGCTGGACAAATTGACAATCGGTTATGTTAGCATCTAGAAAAGGCTGTATAGTAAACCCCTTCATATCTCTTCTTTGGCTTTTAACTTTTAGTTGTGAGGAAGGGAAATTTCAGCCCCCCCCCCCCCCCCCCCCCCCAAGCCAGACAGGATAGAGAAGAGACTGTTTTTGGAGAAATTGAGAAAAAAAGAAGAGCTAAAATAGTTATAAGAAATACCGTTTTCCTTATTTTAACAGTGTTTCTTAACTAATGTTGTCATATTGCAGTCATGTACTATATAGTTGTCAACAGCTCATGAAAAAAATGTGCATTGTGATGCTTCCTCAGGGCATTCATTTCATGTTAAGACCTGCCTACTTTTTAACCATTGTTCTTGCCTTTTACAGTAAGTGTGCCACTGGACATGCTGAGCTATGTAAAAAATATTTGTACTATATTTGAACTCTGACTTGGGTGTTTAGAGACTGACTTAAGCTTTGTTCTTCTCACATCTTACAGAGCTTAAACTACAGTATGTGATGTTTTAAGTGTGGTCCCTGAGCCAAGTTGTTTCCTCCCTAGAACATGCGTTAAGCATCAGCTCTCGCCCGTCATTTGCTGGGATTGATAATGTGCCAAGTCTTGAAGTCTTGACTCAGTTCTTACTCCGACAAGACTCCCATGGAAATCAATGGAAGTTTTGCCTGATTAAATACTTCTGGATTCCTCTCCAAAACATTTGGCTTCTTTATATCAGGCACGTTTGGAAAAATCCAAGATTTTAGCCCCTGTAAAGTGGGATTATCAAAATCTTAACTGATGGAGGACATTCTGAAGGCAAAATACCCAGGGGCCTGCTTGCTGGCAGTGGAACACTGCCTATGTTTTAAACCCCAACCAAAACAAACCCAAAGGCTGCAGGACAATATATAATCTAAAAAGCAGTTAAACTTATCTGGCAGTACCCCCATATGGACAACATGAGATGACGTTGTCTTCTTCCACTGTAAGGTGATTGATCAACGACTTGTGTTATTCAGAGCTGCTTTGAGACTAAATAGGCTATGAGACATTATATATAAAAATTTTTCCCCTGTTAGTGAAAATTAGAAAAACTAACTATGCAATAGATGCATACAGAAAGATGTACTGCAGTTTAGTAAACATTTCATTGCAATCAATTTCAATGAATACCAAAAACCACTTCAGGGTTAACATAATCACCAGAAATAAACAGAAATTAACTTTAATGATCAGCTTTTAATGTATGAGTATCATCCAACTCTTATTTTATAAACATGCTTAGGTTTTCATGAAACTTGGCATGCTTTATGTCAGACAATACACGTTGCTTTGAAAACAATATGTGCTTTGCATCTGGAAAAAGAAGCCATTTGGGGGGTATAGGAAAAAAGTAATGTCTATACATTCTTCATCATTCTGCCATGGAGTAAATCTGGTTATTTTAAGACACATGCAACTTTCATTTTTTGGTGAAAGCAAAGGAAGTGAAACAGTTTTCAGACAGAGTAAGAAGTAACATCATGTGAACCAAAACTAGATGTAATTTTTTTAGTTATTCTACAAAATCTGTGCCGCTCTGTGGAGCATGAGAATTCCATTCTGTACTCTTCAGTCCTGGTGGTATGATTATCCCAGTCAGGCCCTGCAGTTACACAGGATGGCGCACATCTTTGTTGTGTCTTCATTTGTCTTCCTTGTGAGGTATGTGCACATAGCTCACATACCATATGTGCACATCCTTGTGAGATGTGCATATCCTTGTGAGATGTGCACGTGCGTGCAGGGCTATGATCTGATTGGCATCACAGAGACATGGTGGGATGACTCTTATGACTGGAGCACTGGAATGGAAGGATACAAGCTCTTTAGGAAGGACAGGCAAGGGAAAGGAGGAGGGGGTGTCACGCTTTATGTCAGCAACTAGCTGGAGTGCTGTCTGGGGATGGATAAGGAGCTGAGCGAGAGCTTATGGGTCAGGATTAAAAGGAGGGCAGGACCAAGGAGAGGTGATATTATAGTGGGGTTTTTCTACAGGCCACCTGACCAGGAACACCGGGTGGATGAAGCGCTTTATAGTCACATAGAACCTGCCTTACATTGACAAGCCCTGATCTTCATGGGGGACTTCAACCACCCTGATATGTGTTGGAGGGACAGCACAGCAGGGCATAGGCAATCCAGAAGGTTCTTGGAATGCATTGATGATACCTTCCTTCTCCAAGTGATAGAAGAGCCAATGAGGAGAGCTGCCATGCTGGACCTTGTCCTCACCAACAAGGAGGAGCTGGTGGGGAATGTGAAACTTAAGGGCAGCCTTGGCTGCAGTGACCATGAAATGGTGGAGTTCAAGATCCTTAGGGCAGCAAGGAGGATGCACAGAAAGCTCACTACCCTGGACTTCAGGAGAGCAGACTTTGGCCTCCTCAGGGATTTGCTTGGTAGAGTACCATGGGATAGAGCTCCAAGGGGAAGAGGCATCCAAGAAGCTGGTTAATATTCAAGGATCACCTCCTCCAAGCTCACTAGGCATGCATCCCAACAGAGAGAAATTTGTGTGAAAAAGCCAGGAGGCCTGCATGGATGAACAAGGACTTCCTGGACAAAATAAAACACAAAAAGGAAGCCTACAGGGGGATGAAGTAAGTACAGGTGGCCTGAGAAGAATGCAGAGAAACTCTTTGAGCAGCCAGGGATCAGGTTAGGAAAGCTAAAGCCCTGATAGAATTAAATCTGGCCAGGGACATCAAGGGCAACAATAATAATAAAAAAAAAGCTTCCATAGGTATGTCAGTGATAAAGGAAGCCTAGGGAAGTGTGAGCCCTCTCCAGAAGGAAACAGACCTGATTACCCAGGATATAGAGAAGGCTGAGGTGCACAATGACTTTTTTCCTCAGCCTTCACCAGAAAGCATTCCAGCCAACCACCCAAGTCACAGAAGTTAAAGGCAGGGACTGGTAGAATGAAGAACTGCCCACTACAGGAGAAGACCAGGTCTAAGACTATCTAAAGAACCTGAAGGTGCAGAAGTCCATGGGACCTGATGAGATGCATCTGTGGGCCCTGAGGGAACTGACAGATGAAGTGGCTAAGCCATTGTCCATCATATTTGAGAAGTTGTAGCAGTCCAGTGAAGTTCCCACTGTCTGGAAAAGGGGAAACAGAACCCCCATTTAAAAAAATGAAAATAAGGAAGACCCAGGAAACGACAGGCCATTTAGTCTCACCTTGGTACTTGACAAGATCATGGAGCTTTTTTCCTCCTGGAAACAATGCTAAGGCACATGTAAAATAAGGAGGTGACTGGTGACAGCCAGCATGGCTTCACTAAGGGCAAGTTGTGCCTAACAAATTTGGTTATTCTCCTGTGACAGGGTTACAGCACTGGTAGATCAAGAAAGAGTGACTGACATCATCTACCTGGACTTCTGCAAAGCTTTTGTCACTGTCCTGTATAACATCCTTGTGTCTAAACTGGAGAGACATGGATTTGATGGATGGACCACTCAACGGATTGCGGTCAATGGCTCCGAGTTCAAGTGGAGACCAGTGATGAGTGGCGTTCCTCAGGGGTCAGTACTGGGACCAGCGCTGTTCAACATCTTTGTCAGCAACGTGGACAGCGGGATTGAGAGCACCCTCTGCACGTTTGCTGACAACACCAAGCTGTGTGGTGTGGTTGACACACTGGAGGGAAGGGGTGCTGCCCAGAGGGACCTTGACAGGCTTGAGAGGTGGGCCTGAGCAAACATCATCAAGTTCAACAAGGCCACGTGCAAGGTCTGGTGCACGTGGGTCAGGGCAACCCCCAGGACCAATGCAGGCTGGGTGGAGAATGGGTCGAGAGCAGCTCTGCAGAGAAGGACTTGGGGTGGACAAAACCCTCAACATGGCCCAACAACGTGTGCTTGCAGCGCAGAAAGCCAACCGTATCCTGGGCAGAATCAGAACAAGCATGGCCAGCAGGTCGAGGGAGGTGGTTGTCCCCCTCTGCTCCTCTCTCATAGAGGACCCCACCTGGAGTCCTGCGTTCAGCTCTGGGGCCCCCAACATCAGGACATGGACCTGTTGGAGAGATTCCAGAGGAGGGCCATGAAGATGATCAGAGGGCTGGAGCAGCTCTCCTGTGAAGACAGGCTGAGAGAGTTGGGGTTGTTCAGCCTGGAGAAGAGGAGGCTCCAGCGAGACCTTACAGCAGCCTGCCAGTCCCTGAAGGGAGCCTGCAGGAAAGCTGGAGGGGGACTTTTTATGCAAGCATGTAGCGACAGGACAAGGGGGAACGGCTTTAAACTGAAAGGGGAGAGATTTAGATTAGACGTTGGGAAGAAATTCTTCACTGTGATGGTGGTGAGACACTGGAAGAGGTTGCCCAGGGAAGCTGTGGATGCCCCATCCCTTGAAGCGTTCAAGGCTGGGTTTGCTGGGGCTTTGAGCAACGTGGTCTAGTGGTAAGTGTCCCTGCCTATGGCGGGGGTGTTGGGACTAGATGATCCTTAAGGTCCCTTCCAACCCAAACCAGTCTATGATTCTATGTGTACTGGTCCCACTGCAAAGTACACTTGTCCTGCAGCGCAGACACAGCTTTACAATAGCTCTGACAATGTGAACCAAGATCAGGTTGTGATTCTTTCCGTTGCCTGGAGAGACGTGTTAAAGGAGTAGTGCCTTGGCTTTTGGAAAGAAAGCATATCATATTTCTCTCCAAAGTCTTTTTCCAGCTGTCCAGGAACTGCATAGTGAGATTGTGGGATTATGACTACACTGTGACATGAAGAGTTGTTAAAGCCTACGGAACCCTATGACTCACGCTTTATTTCCCAATGACTATTAGCCCAGCTGCAGTTTTGACTTAGAACATTCACATATTCAGGAAGAGTTGGCTTGTGTTATCTTTTGGCAGACTGTTCTGTAGCATGTATGGTTTGCTTGTGTCTGGTGCATCCAGACTTAGGAACAATAGCCTAGGCCCATGCTAAAATGTCAGGCATGCTTCAGCAACTATAGGTACCCTTTTCTGCTCTGATACCTGCATTTTATTTTCCTTTCCTTTACTATTAAACAAAGCTTATGATCTTAGAACGGATTCACTATTGCTGTGTAACCTGCACAGACACTACTTTTTCTTGTGCCTCCCAAAAGTACAATGTTTGGGCTGAGACAGACTCTTAATATGGGAACGAGGTTTTAGCTTTGAACTGGGGGTGGGCCAAGCCCTGAAAATGCATATAAAAAACATCAGCAAAGCTGACTTTGTGGCCATACACTGTTACACTGCATATGGAAGGTAAGAGCAAAGAACTATTTGCAGGGGAGGATTCTTTAGGATGGAAGCTGCTGAGTTCAAGATGGAGCAGGGCTAGGCAAGAGCCCAACTTGCTGTGTGCAAAACGTTCTCCATCCCACAAGAGCAAGTTGGGAGGGAAACTGCCTCCAGTCAGCTCACAGCTGTGTTTGGAACCAGATTGCACTGCAAGTTTTGAATGCTTCTTGCTTTAGTTCCTGTATGGTCAGTTAGCAAGGGGAAGATAGATGTCCGAAGGACAGATGCAACGGTAATGATAACTAAAGCTAGGGAGCCATTATCTGGTCAGCTGTTCTCCAGACTCTTGACTTCATGTACAAAGAGAGTAGTCCTGAGGTCTCTAAAAAAATGAGCATGATTGCACCATGAAATATGAACAAAGCTACCTTCTTTGAAGCAGGGAGACATATTCAAAAAAATTAATTTTATTTTTTTTCACCAGTTCATTTGTCTTTCTACTCTCCTATTTAACCTCTGGAACTCCCTCTGCTTCCACAGGGCCTATGGATGCTCCTCATAGGGTAGCATCACTCCCTGCTAAGCCAGAAAAAGTTAAAAAGCTTTACACTACTTCTTTTCTCTGAATCTCTTGGAGTGAGTCTGTTTTATCTTCTCTGCCTTTCAGCTTGTATGCTCTTTTGGCAGGAACTGTTGGCCTGATTCTGATCTTATCTGAAGTGTGTAAATCAGAACAAAGCCCTGTGCCTTCGTGTGAGATATGGGAGCAAACAGCCTGGCATGGTGAATGGCATTAGGTACTGCCAAGAATTCCATTTGGATTTGCAGCAAAAGGGAATTCTTAACCAGGTTCAGTTTATACAAAGGGCAGTTTGCTACTTCAAAGGGAGTCAAATAAATAGAATGACTCAATACTGAAACAGAAGTGGAGGTAGTAGGGATCACAGTAGTGAGTTTTAAAGGCATTTGTTAGAAAAAGTCTGTAGAAGGAGGATAATGTGAAAAAGAGGGTAAGAGTCAATTTAGCACAGGTATGAAGAGTCAGTATAGATTCATTTTTCTGGAACATATTAAGGTGGTAAGACACCTGATATTTTGTTGCAAATCCGATGATTATCCTTTCATTGTCTATTATGACTATGCTTATACCCTCGGAAAGGGATGGAGGCACGGTGGCATCAGACTGAATGGAGAGCAGCCATGGTAACTAAAGTCAGTGTAAGCAAAAGTATAATTTTAAAAAAAGAGTGATTTTCAATTTTAAGGTTCAGTGTTCTGGCCAGCAGTGATTTCGGTAGGAATACAGAAAAAAACATACAGTATTTTAAAGTGACTAGTGGTAACACCACGACTTTTAATTTTTAATTTTGGACTTACACAGCTATGCATCTCTTGGTAACATCTTTGCAATTTGCCTTTGATCTTAAAAGTAGGAAAGAAGTTATCTTTTAGGAGAAAAGAAAATTTCCAAATTCCCAAATTTCTTTCTTTGCATTTTTGCAGTCAATGCTTATGTACACGTATGGATTTACCAACCAATCTATAATATATTATGATAGCTATATTGCTGTAAATTACACCACCAGAAATGTAGTGGAAAAACTTTACGGGGGTTGTTCTGATGGTAAATTTTATTAGGCAGAGAAGTTCTTCAAGGATGCTAACATTTGCTATCTCAACATTTTCCCTGCACTGGAAAGTTTGAAAGCATCCTTGAGATCCATTGCTACTGAAGTTGCATAACTCAGCTAGCAAAATCATGCATCTCAGTCTCACTTGCTTCCAGTACAATATTGCTAAAAGTGGGAGAGCTCAGTTTGTTTCACTTCAAGTGAAGGAAGCACTTTTTCATAATTTATGATTCAACTGCAGCACTTACCAACACAGAATTTTGTGGAAACCAAATAAATTCAAGAAAGGATTAGACCTATGTCTAATTAAGCACCACTGCTGGGTTGCAGACTGTAATTCAAGTAGTTCCTAAATTTCCACTTGTTGGAATCAGGAAGGATGATGGAGATAGACCTCTGCATACCTTGTTCCTCTCTTTAACAGCTTGTAGTGCTTAGAAACACGATACTGAATCATTAGCTTGACAAAGTGTGGCAGATCCTACACTTTTAATACTCATGAGACTCCTCCTGGAGATGCACAATGAAAGGGTAGAAGGGTAAAAAAATTTACAAGGTTTTGGACTCAAAGACCTCCAGAGTCACTTCCAATCTAGATTATTAAATAATTCTGCGATTATCAGACTTGAGGGAACTTGGCAGTATGTCCAAATCACTACTATTGCAGGAAATATCCCCTTTCTGTCTCTTCAGTCTCTTTTACAAGTTGATCAAATTCCCTTTTCAGAATGGGAGGGTCAGTGAAAAAAACATGTCTAGGGAGCTTTCCAGCTTCAGCTTCTGTGCACTGCTCTTTTCCTCTTTGAGGCTAGGTCCAGTGTTTATAATTTAATGTCAGTTACAACTCATTGCTTTCCTCTTCACATAGGTTCCGATACCATCAATCTAGAGCTAGTGTTCTTTGACCCACACAGCTGGGGATTCCCTGACTGAGAAGACCTCTCTCTTCCCTCCAGTAACTTAAGAGTAATAACCATTTATGACAGTGTGTCAACTGAGAGATTTCTAACTGCATATATTTGCCAAAATTAGACTTCAGTAAGCCTACCAGAAAGAGATTAGGACTTTTTCATTAGTTTCCTTGCTTTGTGTCTTCATAAATATGGAAACGAAATTCCTTTTCCATTCATTATGCCTTCTGTTCCCAGACTACCAAACTGAGGATCCTGTCCTGCCTGCAAATCCCCCGTCACAGCACTCACTCTTACCTCATTAGACAGCTGGATGAACTCTGCTTTGCTGATAGAGAAGCCCTAAGCTACTCAAGGCCCTGTAAAAGTGCAAACATCAAAATGTGTTTTCCATGGGGAAAAAAAACATCAAGAAAATGGTATTTCTTTTCGTTCCCAGTCTTAAACCTGCACTAGTTTGCAGAAACCAAAATGTTGTGTGTCATATATATTTCATGCATTTTCAGTATTTCCCCATGCTTTTCAAGAATAATTTATGCTTATTTGTTCCCTTAATATTGTTCACCCCTGAAAATATTTTACTTCAGAATTTTTTTTAAAGTTGTCATTATTCCAACATGTGTAATGTAGGTGTACTATAGAGGTCTTCACTTAAAAGGAAGGTTTAATTTAAAAACAATCTAAATGTTAGAAATGTTTTTCTTTTATACCTGGCTCATAACCCTATCGTAGTTCACAAAATATAGAAATCTATTCGTAGTACTTCAGTTCATAAAGGTTTTATTTTGAAAGTCTTAGATCTTGCGATCTGTACTTCAAGTCACACGAACAATACCATCTGTCTTAACTTTTTACATCTGCCAGATCCTCTTCTTGCTGATTTCTGGTTGATTTAATACTCTTCCAGATGAGCAATTGGCCCCTTTGTCTAGTCTCTCATTTCCCGAGTGAAAAGAAGTGACCTTAAGAATGTCCACACTCCCGGCAGCCCAGCCGTGACAGAACTGCCTGCCTGTTCCTTGCGTGCAGCACTTTTCTCTCACAGCAATTTCCCTTCACAGGAATTTCTTTCATAACCAAATTTGGCTGAAAGAGAACAGACTGTGGCTCTCCTCTGTGAGTATGGAATCTCTATTTTTATTTTGATTTGTTGTTTGGCTTTTTGTTGGGGTTTTTTTTGTATGTCAGTGTTCTACATACTTCGCCTTGTCAACTATGTTTACTCTAGAGTAGGAAAAGACATGCTGGTCAGAAAATGACATGGGGTTGAGCAGTTGCTGGACTGCTCTTGTATCATTCTGTAACTGGGTTATCAGCTCACATTCAGGGAGCTGAAACCGGATATTTCTGCATTAGAGGCACAAGGAGAGCTTTTGATTTGAAGTGTATGTTCTCCATATCTTAACTATTTCTTTGTGATACTCATCTTGAGATTTCAAGAGGAAGGTTAAATTGGAGACTTATTTTATAGATGGCTTTAGGCTTTATGCTTCTCTTACTCACTTACCATGTGTTGGGCCTTTCCTGTACCAGGGAAGTTGTGAGCTCTTCCACAGCCCAACACGTGAACTCCTGTTTTCCCTGTTCAACCTCATTGTCACAGTGCACTAGCATTTCTGCCTTTTTTGCCTCTTTGAAGTGAAGAAGTTGGTAATCCAGAGCGGGCTGGCAGAGAGTGGGAGACATCAGAATGAAAAAAATGCTGCTCTGAAAATACCATCTTAATGTTGTGTCCTGATGTTAAAATTCATGTAAGTAGCTGTCAGTGTATGCAGACCAGAAGCTAAAGCTGTTTGTGTGCTGTCTAACATAGCAGGGGAGCCTTTTGATTTGCTGAACAGCTTTGTCTAGATCCATAGCTGCTTCTTTGCATGCTTAATATTATCTTTACAGTTCTAAGAACAGATAAGCTGTTCTGACCCTCAACAGGATCATCAGATAGATCTTCTTAACAGCTATTATACTGATTATTTTTTTAATAGAAAATGCACTCACAATTCTGCACTAACATTGGGATTATTTTCAAGATACAAGCACCCTCAAAAGAGCCTTCAGAGTGAATAGAGCTTTTTTCCCATTTTGTTATCTTTATATCATCAAATATAATCTGGCAATGAGTTTATCTGCTCTGATCATCCTCTCAGCTTCAGTTATTATCCCCCCATAGTCATGGGCTGTCATTAGCTGGGCACACTAGATACTCTAGAGTATTAATGCTTTGTGAGTATCAACGCTTTGCATACTTGCTGGATTGCTTTCAAGCCTGGTAAGTGTCCGGCAATGATAACTGGATAATCTGTGGTTTTATCAAAACATCTATATAGTTAATACTTCAGTTAAACATGACTAACTTATTTCCAAGCACCCATTTCATGACCTTCTTGAGGAATCAGTTCTCTTATAAACTATAGATTTATTTCTGTTATAAGAAGCATCTGCTCTCTGATCACAAGCTAATATTTTCCATTTTTTCAATAGTCCTGCTTTTACATGTGACCCTACCGATAGGTACCTGGATTCCAATCAGCATTACTGTTGTGACATTGCTAATGTGTTTCATCCCATGGATGTTGTACCTGAACTCAGCATAGTGTCTCCACCCTAATGTATTCTAGGTTCTTAACTGGCTTAGGCAATGTTAACAATCCCTTCCACATAACTTCAGCATTTGTTTAGACTTTCTTCCTGAATAAGATTGTGGCACAGTCAATTGAGATTATTTTACAACACAGTTCTTCAGTACAGGCATCAGTTCCTTACCATTTACCTCCAATTGGCTTTCCTTTTCTTTCCATCATGCTCTGTGGCAAGATGAGCTCAGGCTCCGTATTTTGTTAGGCAATTTGGGATAACAGCTAGGCTCTGTTAGGATTCAGAGATGTTAACACATTTGAGGAATACAGCGAATGTAGACAGGGCAGGATGGCATTGTGACAGGAAAGTGAATTTGCGTGGATACTGAGCTGTATTAAAAGGGTGTGTCAGGCCTTAAATATGCATAGCATGTGTTTTTTTCCTGTGATGAATACAGAATCTACAGAATTGGATCTCTGAATCACTGTTGCCATTTCATATGGCTAAAACTTTTAGGAAAGTTTTGAAAATAAGCAAATGGAGGTGACTTGACTGGAAAGCAGATACTGGGAGGTGTTATCCCATAGATGTCTTGATAAAGGCCCTATTTTGTAGCAACTTTTTGATGTCTGAGCTGTGTGAACGCATGTTTCAAAGTCAAAAAAGTGTTCTAGAAGTGTTCGTTCTAGATCAGGGACTAGCAGGCCAGGGGCGCTTCCACTCTACTCTGTTTTGGAAGTTGGAAGTTCAGAAATGAAATTTGGGTTTCCTTCTTTGTGAAAGGACTCCATACCCTGTTTTTGCTGCAGGTTGATCTTTGTTTAACAATCTCATAACAGGATGAACAAACAGCTTTAAAAGAGTCAGAATGAAATATCCATTGCTGACCACTTAGAAAAACTCACGATCAGGATCTTTAGTAAGACTAAAGACTTCATCATCTAAACTAACACACAATATAGATGTTTGTTAGCTTGCCAGCTCCAACGGACTTCAGCAAAAGCTTTAACCAGAGAATTTCAGACTCTGAAAAGGCTCAGTAGTAACTCATGCATAATGTCATATCCTGCACCTTTATTTCAATTTGAAGCACTAGCACTAACCATGATTATCTGAAACAAACTGCATATTGGAGTGCTTCATTTACCAGATGATTCACTGTGGCATACTGTTCTGATATGGCATCCCTCTTAGGTAAGTATTTTGGCACTCTATAAGCTATTCTTGAAAGAACAAATCCATTGTTCCAGTCAATGAAGTGGGAATATTTTCAGTTGTGTAAGTTCTGGATGTACTCATGCTTTTTGGTGAGCCAATTCTTTCAGGTATATTTACCCTAGATATTAACAGGAGTTAACAGAGGCACAAGGAGCCATCTGGTTTTTGTCTTATTCAGTTTTGTTTGGATGACTTTACCTGGTAATTGCTCTGGTTGGGATAGCATTTGCTGTTAATTTTTCAACCTAGTGATAATGGATAAAGCATTATTACCATCCTTATATGTGAGCCTGTTTGTGGTTTAAATCTATAAATCTATGGCAGCAATGCATGATTTGTCCAGATCATAAATTTGCTTTCCTTAAAATTTAAGTAGAAATGCCCTACTGATCTAAAATCTGTTGCTAGGAGTTACACCACTATGGAACATAAACATCACCTCTACTAAAGCACACTCTTATTTCTGTTGCATGCTCACCCTCCATCACTGGCCTCTGGGTTCAATCTGTAAAAACTTTGACTCATGGATAGGCTAGAAAATGAGCAGTCTTTGTGTGCATTTGTACGTGTATGTGTATGGAAGGGGTGAATGAACTCTTAAAACTGCCAAACCACAATTTGCTGACCACTAAAAGGGTTTCTCTTTCTCATCCAACCCATGTTGAAGTTTTCACATGCTGGAAAACTCACAAATAAGCCTCCTATACCCTTTGAAGCTCTGTGCATCTGTGATCATCTGGGGACCTGGCCAGTCTTTTTAAAGGAATTTTTTTCATGCTACCAGGTTTAATGTCTTCATTTAATGTTCCAGTTGTTCCCATTTACTCTTTTTTTTTCTACCAACTGAATTGATTGCTTTTGCTAATTGCACAAAAATATCTCAAAATACCTCAGACTTCCTCTTTCCCAAAATATACATCAGGCTCTGAGTTGTGCTGCCTCAGCTCAAAGCAATCAGTTGGTGTCTTTTTCAGCTCCAGTTGCCTTCCTGTTCAGTGGGCTGCTGAAAGGGAAAGGTTCAAGTTCTATGGGCAAATCCACAGCCTCTTGAAATGACTGTTGCTTCTTTTTTTCTCACCTGATCTTGATCTGCAAGTCCAAATGCATCTGTGTATAAACTAGTTCATTGCCTGTTTATCCTGGAAGACCTTACAAGCACTTGAATATGCCAAAAATACAAGTTTCCGCAAGTCCTTTGCCAGTTCAGGTGGGGTCTCTTCCTTCCCTCCTGACTTCTACTTCCCAGCTGTGGTGTGGCCAGCTATGCCCTGTGCGGGCTGGTTCAAGGGTATCAAGGGCTGGTCCTGGACTGGAGTGATCCCATTTTTTGGAGGGGAAAAAAATTTTGCAACATCTTTGGTGCTAGATCAGACTAGCTGACTGCTAAAAAAACTTCTGCCCTTTTTGACCATCTTGTGAGCCATTCATTTGAGTTTGACATTGAGCTGAAAAAATGCCAGAGCTTGCACTTTGGCTTAGCAGGAATAGCAACTTGAAATTTCTGGGCTTATACTTCAGATCTCATTGCTAACACCACTAATCCCTTTTTGACCTAAGGGGCTCGCCAATTTTAGCTTGTTTCTGTTGGGAGGAGAACTTGACTATGGAGTGAAGTATTTCTCTGGGATAATTCTGTTTAGTTACAAAGAATATGTACTGGGGCCTGTTTGCCCGAGTACAGCAGGGATTAATGACAGAAATCGGAGATCCAGGCCTTTGTCCAGCCAGCCCTCTACTCTAAAACTCTTTTTCTTAACTCTTCTCAGATCATGTCACCTCTGTTTGCCTTGGATTTCTTTTTGCTGCCTTCATTTGTTCTTTCATTACTTCTTTCACATGCTGAAAGATGCAGCACAAAAATTCAGTACAAACCTCTCTGTCATTGCATTTTTAATTGAACCCCAATTCAATTCCTGCCGGCAAGGATCAGCCCATTCCAAAGTTTTTCCGGGGCTTCTTTTCTTTCAGCTGTCACTTAACCAAAGGAAAACTAATGGAAATTATCTCACATTCAGTAGAATGACTTGTTTGTGTGGTACCAACCAGAGTATTTTGAAACAAGAATTCTCCATTGATGTTCACTAGAGCAAACAGCCAACAAATGGAGTCACGTTTCTGTGGGCATGTTCTGGAAGTCTGAGCATATCTCCAGAAAGGCACCCATTTAGGAATTAACGATGATTTTGGTCTCACTGTGTTGAAAGTTATAGATGAATTTGTGGAAGTGGAAGTAGGATGAATGCATCACTTCAATTTAGTAGAATGGTGCATGACTTTTGTTCATCTACCCAAGAAAGGACATACTTACCTCAGAAATGCATGCCTGTGAAACTGAGTTGGGAGTGACTTACACTTGACTGTGTTTTTTGGCTATCTTTTAGTGTTTGGGGAAGAAGGTGGAGGAGGATGTTCTTAACAGAGGAAGTTGTGTCAAATATTATGCCCTACTTTTTTGCATCAGCTGAATTGGAAGTACAAAATGAGGATGGGCATTGGACTTTCAGCTGTAGTGAATAACTTCTAAAAAGGGGTGGATAAGAAAGTTCTGTGACTGTTCAGCCTACAAGTTCTGGTCATCTCTAGCAAACTTACAACCTAATCAAGATACTTGGTCTGTACTCTATCTGTCTTTGGTAATAATATAAAATAATTTGTGAAAGTTTCACCCCCAGCAAAATAGATTACACAGAAGTAGTGGCATCAAGAGCACATGGTAGTATATTAAAAGGTATTTTTAAAGGTTCTGCTGGGAAGGAACAGAAAAGTTTCTATAGCACAATACAACTTTAGCGTTTTAGTGGTTATGATCATATATCATCTGACTTCTCAGTGTGAGCAGTGCTTGTCTTTCCCTCCGTGTAGGGCACTTGCCCTAGACTGGTCTAGACATGGTCTAGAGCTGGAGTTGGTAGCTATCAGTAAACTCCTTGTGACTCTCTCATGTTCAAATATTAAATATTTATTTCATCAGTTTTAACTGGGTACATTATAAATGCTTTTCCTGGAGAGCTGATAGGAAGGCCAGGGCCCTACTCGTGGCAATTTGGAAGTGCTGAGTCTCTTAGTAATTATTAATTTTAAAAAAGAACATGTTTAGTGAGCAAAAGAGACAATTAAGGGCTTAACTGTAGAGATCATCAGGAAATATGTTTTTGATCCTCAAATAAAATCAAGAGAAGCTGAAAAGAGAAAGAATTCTCAGGCAAAATTCCATCTTTTCCAGTTGTGCTGACATTATATTCTAGGTTCTTGATCTTTCTCTACTATGAAAAAAAAATGCCATTAAAATGTTTGGGGGTTTTACCCAAAAAAGAGGATTATTTTCACTACAAAGACTGAGTAACAAATTTCAGTCAGCTTAATTTAGTGTTTTACATATGTAGCTGTGACCTAGGATGGTCACATGTTCAGAAAACATGATGTTTCTGATGCAACTCTAGAGTTTTCAAGGATGTTAAATTAATCATTGAAAAAGGAACATTAAATCTTTTTTTCTCCCAGGTGTTTTGTTGTTACTGAAAAATCAAACTGAGAAGCAGCACACATATTACTTGGGAAGGAGGGAATCTTTCAAACAATTTAGGGTTTTGAATAGATTCACTGTGACATACCAAGGAGGTGCTATCTGAAAAGCGCTATGAGCAAAAGAACAGTTTTTGATGGTCCCCATGCTTATTTATTTTTCCCCTGAACTTGTAGTACCATTCATCACTCAGCACTTCTTCCCCTGAACTCTTATGTTCTTGGTAAACATAAAGCCAGTTCTATTTTGGATAACAGTATGGTTCTGGCAGTCGTTGTGTACTAAAAAATATGTGTTGTATTGGTTGGAGAAAGCCTTTATTTAAATTTAAAATTTGTAGGGCTCCTATTAAAAACCTGGTCTACCCAATAAGACCAAGTCACACAACTTTAGGCAAATGCTGCTTGGGAAGGCCTTTGAATGAGAATATTCAGATTCCAAATCATAATGGGGCTCATTGTCTTTCACCTTGTCCGTAAAGTGATTTGAATCTACATGAGCAAATAAAAAACCACAAAGCAAATATGCTCAAGAACACAATCCTGTCATCTAGAATTCTGGTGACATCCAAACACTAGAATTACTCTCCTCGTCGTCGTGTGTCCATCCCCCCCACACACACCACCCCCCCCCCGACTCCTCCTGAGAGACAATTCAGACTTTATCACTATTTCAGACCTTTGTGAAAACAACCATAAGTACATTCATTTGGGTGACAATCATAAATATGTGAAATGTATTACATACTTTGAAGTCTGTAGAGTTCAATCCCTGGGAAAAAAAGAAAAAGTAACATAAAGAGTTTGTAGAAATGTAGGAGCAAGGGATGGAATTTGTGCTGAAAGCGAAATCCCCAACTCCATAAATGTCTGACCATTTAAAACTAGGGGAATCACTGTAAGTGCTTCATACTCCCTAACACATCCATTCTCATATTAGATGATCTCTGTAGCCCTTTGTACCCATTGTGGCAGATTGCCAGAAAAAGGCATACTTTAGCTGCTCCTCATTAAGAAAAACATCTGAGGAAAATTTTTGAGAACTAGACTTTCAGCTGTATTTCTTCTACATTTTCATGTTCTTAAAAAAGAATTTTTATTGCCACCAAAGAATCTTCAGCGCAAATATCTCCAGGCTTGAAAGAAAAAATGGAAAGCATTGTTTACCGATAATTTGTAAAGTTTTGTGTGAATTTTAGAGCACGTTTTATGTATAGAGAACGTGCACATCTGCCAGCAGAATAAGGGCTCGTGTCTGAACTGCCAACAGCAATAGACTGCGCATGTATCAGGAAGGGTTTGTCAACTGCTCCCTTCTTTTAATTTGCACGGTTAGTGCTGTGAGGTTTATGCAAGGCAGCTCTCAGGGGAGGGGACTGAAAGTTCTTTGAAGTCCTTTGTGGTGGCTGTCTAATCTGGAGAAGAGGATTACTTTCTTTCTGCCAGAAGCACATGACAGTTTGGTAATTAATGAGCATCATAAAGTTCTCTTTTTCTATTAGATACCCATTAGTAAACCTGAGATGGTTGTCATTTTGGACAAAACCATGCATATCCTCATTTTATCCCAACATCAAAGGGGATCTCCTACTGTCTGATGCTGAATGCTCTAATTGTGTTTGCGTTCGGTGGAGTTGGTGCAGAATGCATCTGAAACAAGTCTTGGCATAAACTGTAGGTCCTGTGATTGGACACACAGCCTGAGCCTTCCCAAAGCTAACAGCTTAAATGAGTGGTGGGTTTCTCTATTATTTTAAACATACTGCTCTCTTCCTCTCCTGTCTGTCTGTTTATGCTATTTGTTTTCCTTTGAGAATACAGGAATTAACATACTTTCCACATCCATATCATGCTGAAAAAAAGGAAAGCACTGTGTTGGGCTATTTCCCTTTCCCCTTTTGATATAGTATTACAAAAAGTCTTTCTTTAGGATTTAAGAGCATTTCAGGTATTAAAGCTCTCTTGGGTTGTCTTTTTCACATTATTCTGAAAGTACAGAATGGTTTCCTGCTCTTTATATTTGGCTCTTTTATACTGAAACAGTTGAAAAGTCCTAGTCTGTGGACTTTTTCTTTTTGAGAAAATGTCACCCTTTCTTCCAAAGGGTCCAGTTTCTGAATGCAGTGTAGTTTCTTCAACTGCATTTAATCTCCTTTAGAAATAAGAAGAATGGCTAAGCAGCCTGTTTTATATATTCTGAATTTAAGATTTTTTGAAGGTCAGATGCTCATCCTACACTTGAAATCTATGCCGAATACAGACAGGAAAGAACTCAAGGATATGCAGGCGCCTTTTCTATGAGTGAGGTTGGACCAGAAAGGTCCACTGTAATGAAATGTGATGGCTTCAGAGAGACTGTACGTTTGTAAAGCCAAAAGAAGAATACACATACATAAGATGTCTTATGTTTTATTTCATCTTGTATCATACTATCTTTTTAAGAAGATTATGCCTGGATTATTTGTAGTATCTGATGGGGACATAGTTCTTGTTAGTCTGGATGCTGTACATTGTGACTGTTAACTCAGTATTAGCAAAGAAAGTATTGTTAACTTTTGCACTTCACGTGGAGAAAAAAGTCCTGGTGTTCTAACAACGCAACTGTAAAAATCTTCAGTGTAAAAATACATAAAATAAAGCCAACTGGCTTTAGCTAGCCAAAATGTTTAGCATAACTGAAGGCACCCTGAAGTATGGGTGGAAGGGAAACTGGCAAAAATAAGATGTTCTTCCTTTATAGTAAAACTGGAATAGAGACTGAAATGCTTCTGAAATGAAAGTGCACCTTCCTCACTAAAATCACTGGTAAGATGAACTTAGATAAATAGTTAGGTGAACGAAAATTGGAAAATATTTTTTTCAGATGATATCTTAAATCTTTAAAATATTATAAAATAATACATATAATTATTATATTTGTTATATCTAGGTTCTGACCTTTCAGTCATGATTTTCTGAGTCATCTTTGCCCTTAGGAGATGAAAGGGTTGAGCAATACCACTGATGATACAAAATCACTTGTAATTATAATCCTTGTATTCTCTCATGTTTCAAATTGGATCTGGTCAGAAAATTTATTTGTCATTGCAAAATGGCAATCCATACAAACTTTTGACAATTTTCTATGTATTACAAATATTGGAGCAGGATATTTCAATGGACTTGAAACAGAAGTTCTTTATAGTTTTGGAATAGAACATTTTGACCTGGTAAAGTAGCTTTTTAGCCCATTGTTTAAAACTAAGATGAAAACCTGTGCTTTGTAACAGAAAAAGCCTAAAAACCAGAATGATCAGTTTCAACACCAGAAAAATATTTTAAAAGTTAAGAAAATTTCAAGAGGTTTTTTCCTCTTTCAGAATGATTAAAAAATATTTGTGGAATTTCCTACAAAGAAGAAAATCTACTTTTTGCACAGCTCTGATCCCAGCTATAAACTTGACAAAGGCTTGGACCATTGTAGCAGTTTTAAACTCTTATATTTGCTTGTAATATTTACTTAAAATGAGTGCATAGAATCATATCTGGACTCTTAATTGCTAAAGTGAGAATTAGGATGGCTGGGATATTTTGTGGTCCTTGAAAAAATCAATCTCTTCTGCCATTTTGCACCCAAAAGACTGTTCCATGTTTACTTCTGAGATTGGTACATTACATTTGTAACTGACTCTAGACACAAACTCCAGACACGTTCCACAGCGTAGCCTCTAGCAACCCATATCAGTGTGGGGCTGGGGCTGGGAAAGCCAAAGCCCATCTGGAGTTGCATCTGGCAAGGGATGTGAGAAGGGCTTCTGCAAGTTTATTAGCAGGCGAAATGTGGGTCTGCTGCTGAATGAGGCTCTGGGCCTGGTCACAGAGGACACAGGAAGGCCATGGTACTCAGTGTCCTCTTCAGCTCAGTCTCCACTGGTAAAACCAGCCTTCAGCAATCACAGATTCCTGAGTCCAATACAGGAACCAAATACTGTTTAACATCATTAATGACCACAATAAGACTATGTTATCTGCTATCTTTTAGGTCATTAATCCTGTTTGACCTGATTTAAGACTGATATATTTAAACTCCTGAACTATTTGCCAGGGTCCTCTGAGTATATGTTTCAATTGTGTGAAAGATTAGCTATGAAAATATGAGACTTCATAGTAAAGATAATATAGAATTTATAAACAGAAGCTACATTATCCATCTCGTTGGTTTGTGCTACAGAAAAGAATTTGTGGAGAACCATAGAGTGTTCAACAATAATCCAACAGCAGGAAGAGCTGAAGTATATTCTTTTTCCATAGAAATTTATGCTGATTTGTAGAATTTTAAATCCAGTTTTATTAATGCCTTCCCACTCTCAGTAGGAAATACTCTCACAACATATGAGGAAACTGTCTTATGAAACAAGATTTTATTTTAATAATGTGGATATTATTGTACAGCTACTCAGACATAAAGAGAATGAGTTGTACCTCACGGGTCTCTTGAAATCAGTATGGAGTCTCCAGACCAGTTCAGTGGTTTAGTTGAACTTGGTGCATGCATTTTCTTCCTTTCCTCCATGGGGACAATACTAACTGAACTTCTTCAATTGGTCTCAAGCACTCATGATGCACTTTATTTTTGGTGGCAGGTAGTTTAAGAATTGCTGTACAGGACACTGGTCTCTAATGGTGACCAAAAGCAAATGTCTGGGGCAGATTATAATAACAGGGCTAACATATCATGATACTTCCACTCAGTCATGTGTCGGTCTCTAACAAGTTGTTATTCAGGGAATTTTTGAGTTTGAAATGGCTTCTATGTATTTAGAAATTGTCAGTGGATTTCCCTTATATTGGTTTGCCCAATCTTTCGTTGAGCCTATGTAAGCTAGGGTACTCCTGCTTTTTATTCAGTTAAGAATATCAGAGGACTAGAGGTGACAGAGCTGTTCTTTCACGTATTTTGTCTGCTGGAGGTTGATGGGAATGGTTGGTCTTGTTGCTGGACAGTGCCGTTCCTGTCTGCACAAAAGGACTGATGAGAGCAGACTCCAAGATCAGAGCAGTTAGAAAAGCTTTTTATTGATACAGTGGGTTTTATGCTATTGAAACTTTCTGGTGGTGACATTCTTACTCCTTGCAGAAACATAAAATACACCTTAAAACATTCCACAACAGCCACAAATATGCATACAGGAATTGGCTTAACACATATGTAACTTACACATTGACTGTCTTCTGTGTGATGACAAAGGTGTGATCTCTCAGGCTTTTTATATATGTTCACTTGAGCTGTGTTCAGCTTAGTAGCAATTTGTTTCCTCTGATCTCCTAAATGTTTTGCAGTACATAGTAAGCAGGGGTATTTTTGTGTTTAAAAAACGTCATCTCTCCCTTCAAGACCAAAGGGGAAAGGAACCTTAAGTCTTACACCACATACAGGGAGTGGAATGCATCTCACCCAACTTTTGCTGCCTACAGTATCTTCACTTGATCTAGTCACTCAGTCTCCCCTTATAGCCAAGGGAGGTGAATAGCCATTTAATTTGACCTATTTTAAATGTCTATATTAAGATAAGACAAATCATGTCCCTATTAGTTACTTTTAGAAAATGATTCATCTCAACGTAATACAGACGTATAAAATAGGTCAAATGAACCACCTTTTTCTCTCCACTGACTGTAGAAAGAGATGAAGTCCACCCAGTATTTTCAGGAATGTATATGATTTTTTTAAAATCTAAATTTGATTGAGTAAATAAGAGACTGGTCTATTATTGCATAAAGGCAGTATTAGCCTCAGTGATCCAGCCCACAGTCCTATAAATGCCTCAAAATACTGAAGGAGTGTCCTACAGGGAAAGATTCCCTTAAGATCTTGCAAGAAACTCCCACAAGTGAGGGCAGTAGGTAACGCTGTGAGGAAGTACGGGGTGTGTGGTTAATGTGCCAGAGTCTTTCACTTGTCTGACCTTCTGCTGACAGAACAGAAGCAAAAGAGAAAGCCTGCTATGATGCACTCTGCCTTGCAGGATGCTGGCAGAAATGCTGCCTTGGTTAGACGTGGTCTGGCACTCGTTCAAAACCACCATGGCAAAATCACTGAAAGCCAAGAGAAGAATTGGGGGCTTGTTAGTTTTATGCAAATCCCAGAATTCCTGTAGCTTCTGTCATGTATTTGAAAATACACAATGCAAAAGGACACAGAGTGTGGAGCAGAGCAGCAAAGTGGATCTCCATGGGTTATCTTCACTTCATTCAAACTAGTACAGCCTATCTGAATGCACTAATTATGTCATTAATGCCATAAGAAAATGTTGCAGAGGTACAGTGAACAGGCTACATATACCGCACATAAATTAGATCAATGTGCAATGTGCTGGGTAGGTACAAAATTTTGTAACACTGACAGTTAATGGTAATAGAGAATCAGGAAAGTATAAATTAAATATTCAGAGTTTACCAGGTCATCTTGTGCCTGTCCATCTGCCAGGACTTCAGAATTTTCTTAGCAACAGTGAAGAAGACTTTGGTTTTAAGCTCATTTATGATAGTGTCTTATCTGTATGAGCCAGTCCTATGGTCCCATTGGATGCATCTTGTAAGAAAAAACTAAGTGAATTTTCAAAACAAAGCTGCTTTTCACAGAAAAGTTTAGAGAATATAGTAAAGAAGGGCTGTTTATCTCAAGCTGTTTACGCTGTGCTGGTTACACCAATACAGTTGAACTGCATCAGTGATTTCTGGTTTTCTTGCAAGGAATTCATGCACACAGGGCTCGGTGTGTGTCTCATCACCTGGAGTGTGTGTGTGTAGTGCTGGGCAGTGCTAGCACACTCTCTGCTTCTGCTGTGTGCCTCTACCTCCCTAGGTCCATATCTGAAATAAGTCTATTGCTGGTTCAACAACTTCGGTAAGCTACACAAATGCTGAGCACTGAGCCAGCACCATGCTTTCCATGCTCCTTGGATGAAGTTCTAGAAAACCTGTAGTTTACAGTTTGGAGCTTTTCTGTTTAAGTCTTGTGTAATTCATCACCAGGACTGTCTGTAAGCTACAGGCAGCCAGGGTCTGCTCTGTGTCCAGTGGAGCACCGCTCCTCACCTCTTTCGGTTGCTGTATGCCTGCTGCATCACAAGCTTTGCATCAACACCATTCCTTAGTGTACACAGAGTATCTGTGGGGAAAATCAGTAGTAACCAAAGATTCCACGTGTAAGCAACTTACAAATAGACCTGAAGGTTTATTATGTTGTATCTTAATGTTCAGAAGGTGGCATTCTTTTATAGCCAAGTTTATTTTAGAATGATAAAATACTTGTGGCAAGTCACTGGTGCCAGATTTGTACAGTGACATGGTGGCCCAGACATACTTTTTAGAGTAAAGTTTTCTTTCCCAGTATGATACGGTTACGAGTGAGTTTGCCAAAACACTTTGGAATTGTTATAATTCACCCAGAGCTTAAAATATAGTTTTGTTAACATTTTTTATACTTTTCAGACATCTATTAAGTTAAGCACTTCTTATGCTTACTTATTTGTAAGCGCAGCACCAACCCTGCTTACTATAGCAACAGAACTTCAACAAACTTTATGCTTATTTTAAAAAAACAAGCAAAACTAACATAGAAGTGCTGTGCTGAACCAACACACATTGAATTCAAGCCTTTCACATTTAATGAGAATTTTGCAAAGGCTATCATTGAAAATCAGGCCTGGGTGTCTGTCAAGACTTATAAAATGAAAAATGAAAATAAAAATCCAGCTTCATGTACTTTAAAAAAACTACCATAACATTTAGCTAGCCACAGTAGAGTGGAAGAGCTCAGCTGGCTTATCTGACAGTAGCCATTTGCTTTAATGCAAGACAAGTTTCTTTTGTCCACGTGCAATGAGTGTCCTCTAGAATGGATATGAAAAGTAACAGGGAATTGTATGATTTAATGGTGACTCTCAGTGCCATGCTTTGAACAGACCTATGCTGTCTGTGTTGTCAGCTGTCAGGAGCGAGGCTCTCGTCAGTCATCAAAGCATTTAGCAGAGTTTACAGTCTGCTGTTTACATTACTGGCCAGTACTTTACTTTCCTGAATACAGTTTAACTATTCCACCACCCCCGTGATGAGTATTCTTTTCAGCAGCAGCAGTCCTCACAGCCTTGGAACATTGTTTTTGGACACAAACATACACAAGTTATTAGAACACAAGATCAAAGGAGGTGTCCCACTGTCTTCCTTTCAATGCTCCCATTGTGTTTGTATGCTGAAGCCTGCTAGAGAGTTAGAACCGGAGAAGGGGGAGAAGGGGGGAGGAAACCTTTGTACAAAGGTACTTGTCACTGAGAGAAGCCCATAAAAGATGATGTGAGAAAAGACACCAGGTGGAGTATAAACCACCCTTATTGTTAAGAAATGCAAATAAAACCCCTCTCCTATATTAAAACTTTCTTACTTGTCATTTCTTGGATGCTAAGGGAAATGTTCTGATTATTGAAGTCATGGCATTACTTTTTGCCTTGCTTCTTTTCTTTTCATGTGTGGCACACTGTACAGGATGTCGGCAAAAGTTACTTTTCCTCTTTCTCTGCATATTGTTATAGCTGTTAGCAAATTTCATCTCAGCAAAATATTCACTGGAAAAAACCCTCAGAAAAATCACACTTTAAAATATCTCAAGGATTGCCTTTTTAATGAAGGATATCCTTTCTATTTGTAAATAAACTGCAAGTTAATTTTATTTGGATAGAAACTATGTTTTCCTTGGGGGAACTCTGACAGAAAAATTCCTGGTAATTCTGTATGATCTTTGAATTCTTTCTGGTGGATCTGCAGCGAGATTCCATGCAAGTAGATTCTAGATCCAACACCCATTAAAATCCACTGAAAAAGCCAGTTGCTTCTAAATTGCTGTAAGCCCTGGTCCAGCTTCCTTCGCTACAGAGAGATATATGGTAGCAACAGTATCTCAGTTGTTCTGAGGCACCATCTCTTGTTTTTTTCACCTTTCCACTCTTCTGATGAGCTGAAGTCAAGATTATTGAGTTGGCTATGCAAGGTCCTTTGAAAGAAAAGGTACAGGACAAAACAAGTGACAATTAGCAGTTCACAACAACAAAGCATTTCTGACAGAGAAGTCTTCCAGCTGCACCAAAACTCAGGCCCTTTGGTGAAGGCAGTTGCTGATGTGGACTTTCAGAGTAATAGATAGCGAGAACAAAGATGAACCTGGCATGACCCTATTTCCTCATCATTGTGGATTCTTCCATGTTAAATGTCTTAGATTAATTTACCTGAATACAATGCAAAGAAGATATGATACTACCTGAAAAGGAGTATTTTAATGGAGGCAGTACAAAGGACACCTAGCTAGCTGTCTCTTGGTGGTTGTTGTGGGAAGCAATTAATCTGCTGAATCAGCACTTGTCATCCTGAACTACCAAACCTTAAACAACTATCTGTGCATGATGGGTTTTCTCCCCTTTGAAGAGAGGTGAAAGAGGAAATACTTTGATGATGGAAACTATATCCACTGGAGTATGGAGACATAGTGTTTTAACAGTTGAGGACCATGAAGTTTGTGAGGGTTTTCTCCAGCTAATCATCACAGGCCCTTTGAAGAAATGTAGGGATAATCTTGAAGAAAGCCTGGAAAAATTTCTCATGGTATCTGAGCATGTGCAATATCTGGCACGCTTACACAGAAGGACAAGTGATGTAGTGAATGTGCTCATTTGTGATAGACATCTTCCTGCTGAACAGACAATGTTTGAACTTGCTGATCAGTCTTTCTTCCCCCCTAGGGTCAGGGCAGTTGCTGACATCCTAAAAAAACCCAAAGAAAACCTGTGAAGCGAGTAGGTTTGGAGTTGAAAGGATGCCACAGTGCAGACTCATGCCAAAGCTTTGAGGGAATAAGCCAAGGCTGCAAAGTTGCTAAAGCTAGTAGGTGCTGACATGCCAGATTGCAAAAATGCCTGAGGCAAAAGTGCTGAAAAAACTGCCAAGACCATAGGTACCAAAGACAAAGACCCAAAAGCTGAAACTGTGTCTTGTGACAGGCATCCCATTTGTGTGTGTTGGGAATGAAAGAACAAAGCACTCATATGGTCACCAAAACAAAATTTAAATGTCATTAGAAGGATCATTCATACCTGCAAGAGCAGGATTGTGACACTAAATGCATCAGCAGGATAGTAGCTGAAGGAATTGTGAAAAGGTATAATTGCTGCGGGCACTTCATTAACTGAGCAGCCTTCTATAAAATATAGACATAGATTCACAGAATCATAAAATGGTTTGTCTTGGAAGGGACCTTAAGGATCATCTAGTCCCAACACCCGCCCCCCCCCCCCCCCGCCCCCCCCCCCCCGCCCTCTGCCATGGGCAGGGACACTTACCACTAGACCACATTGCTCAAAGCCCCAGCAAACCCAGCCTTGAACGCTTCAAGGGATGGGGCATCCACAGCTTCCCTGGGCAACCTCTTCCAGTGTCTCACCACCATCACAGTGAAGAATTTCTTCCCAACGTCTAATCTAAATCTCTCCCCTTTCAGTTTAAAGCCATTCCCCCTTGTCCTGTCGCTACATGCTTGCATAAAAAGTCCCTCTCCAGCTTTCCTGCAGGCTCCCTTCAGGGACTGGCAGGCTGCTGTAAGGTCTCCCCGGAGCCTCCTCTTCTCCAGGCTGAACAACCCCAACTCTCTCAGCCTGTCTTCACAGGAGAGCTGCTCCAGCCCTCTGATCATCTTCATGGCCCTCCTCTGGAATCTCTCCAACAGGTCCATGTCCTGATGTTGGGGGCCCCAGAGCTGAACGCAGGACTCCAGGTGGGGTCCTCTATGAGAGAGGAGCAGAGGGGGACAACCACCTCCCTCGACCTGCTGGCCATGCTTGTTCTGACTCTGCCCAGGATACGGTTGGCTTTCTGCGCTGCAAGCACACGTTGTTGGGCCATGTTGAGGTTTTTGTCCACCCCAAGTCCTTCTCTGCAGAGCTGCTCTCGACCCATTCTCCACCCAGCCTGCATTGGTCCTGGGGGTTGCCCTGACCCACGTGCACCAGACCTTGCACGTGGCCTTGTTGAACTTGATGATGTTTGCTCAGGCCCACCTCTCAAGCCTGTCAAGGTCCCTCTGGGCAGCACCCCTTCCCTCCAGTGTGTCAACCACACCACACAGCTTGGTGTTGTCAGCAAACGTGCAGAGGGTGCTCTCAATCCCGCTGTCCACGTTGCTGACAAAGATGTTGAACAGCGCTGGTCCCAGTACCGACCCCTGAGGAACACCACTCATCACGGGTCTCCACTTGCACAGTGACCACTGACCGCAACTCTTTGAGTGTGACCGACCCAGCCAATTCCTCACCCACTGAGTGGTCCATCCATCAAATCCATGTCTCTCCAGTTTAGACACAAGGATGTTGTGCAGGACTGTGTCAAATGCTTTGCTGAAGTCCAGGTAGATGTCATCAGTTGCTCTTCCCTTGTCCACCAACACTTTAACCCCACCAAAGAAGCTTTAGAGATAATTTAATTATATATTATATATATGGATTTTATATATTATATGTACATATAAATTACAAACTATAGATTATTTAATGCAGAGGAGGAGCAGCACAGTTTTCACTTTACTGTCTCTGTGTGCAAAATTTGTTTGAGTTACATGGTTTTTTGCACTTTAAAAAGCACAGGTCTAGCATGATATTGTGCCACTTCCAGGTGGAAGAGAACTGCACCCAGCTGAGACCTTGGGGGGCCAATGCCAGACTTCTTTCATCTTCAGCTGGATAGGATCATGGCAGAAGAGGGGAAGAAAAAGGAAGGAGATAAAGCTGAAGAGCTGGAAAGCAGTATCCTATCACTTACCTCATTACCCAGACAGGAAAATCAGTGTGATTCTTTCATCTATCATATGTATTCGTCCTCCTCCCTCTGCTCCTACAAGTAGGAAACAGCCACCTGGTGGAGGGGTGCATCACTGCTCCCCTGCCTTGGGCACTGAGAGGAGCCGTGTCAGTGGTTCTGGCATGTGGCTTGTGTGCTGTGCAGGGCTGGGCCTTCTCCTCTGGCCCTGTGGACTCTGGGTGTGTCAGCAGAGCCTGCATACTGGGGAGGCGGATCCCATCAGCTATTTATGTTTGCTACGATACGCTGCGTCTCCGATACGTCTACGATACGATCCATGTCTTTGTGATCTCTGACTAAGTTTACCGGTCTAAAGCCAGGTACACCATTAGTGTGTAGTGTACTATTTCTGCCCTGGCCTCTAAACAACTGGTTTTAGGACACTTGCTTTCATGCAGCCTTATACCATACCTAGTTATCATTAGGTCATGTTGAATTGAATCCGAACTTCTTCAGTGCTGGTCTACTTTACCATACACTAGGCTAGCATGTAGCTTTGCCCGCTGTGCTGTAGCTAATATGCAAATACAGAATAAAACTAGACGTGTTGCTTTGGCTGGTACCATTGCATAAAGTACTCCCGGTCAGGATATCGGAGAAACCTTCACTGGCACATACAGGGCTCTTCTCAATCTAACTGACGATATAACTCTTTCTGTTGCAAGTGTTGTCATCAATTTCATTGCACTATTGAATATTGAAAATTAATTTCCAGAGTGGTCTTATTCACTTGTTCCTTGGCTAAGATACATTTATTTCCTATCATCAACTAGTTTATAGTATATCAACGTTCAAAAGGGTTTTCCATCCTCTGAAAATGTCGAGTGTAGTCAGCACTAATGAAAGGGCAATGAATAATACTCTACGTCATGGCTTTCAAACTTTAAGAATTCCACTGGGGTCACTGGGTTGAATTAGAGACCCTTTAATCATTAGTACAGTTTTATGAATGGTGTACTTTACTCTGATATTTTACAAGACGTCACTACTTAACACACTTCTGGCTCCATGGAAGGAAAAACAAAAGGCTTTGTGTGCCTCGAGGTCCCTGTAGTTTTGAGGATCATTATAATTCTACTGAGTCAAATCCTGAGGTCCCTGTTTAGTTGTTATACCATGCTAAATCCTTCTGGAATCAAATGGAATTTGTCTGAGCAAAACCATGCTAAGAATCTCCTGATTTGGCCATTTAAGAGTAGCTAAAGATTTCTCTTTCCCAGATGGAGGAAGAAATAGCTGCAGTTGTGATTCCTACTCAATGTAATGTAACCAGCTTGTATTTGTGTTACTCCTGTGCCCAGGCATTGCAATCATGAATCCCGTTGTATGTGGCACCAGTTGCTGACATTTGGAATTCTGTCAGATTTGCTCTCCTGTGAAAACCTTGGTCTTGTGGGGTGTGTCATTGAGTGTAATTACAAAGGGCTTGCTTTAAACTCTAGCAAATGTTGTGTACGTGAAAGCAGTACTGTACAACAGCGGATGTGTTACAAATGCAAGTCCCTTTGTCTCCGTAGCTGGGACACAAGTGGACCTCTGTAATCTGCTGTGAAAGTGAGGGCTTCTTCCCCTAGTCACTTGTTCAGACCTGCTGAACTCATGACATTTCCAAGGCCTTATTTTGTTCCGAAGAGCTGAATGATGAGGGCACCATTTCACAAAATAAATGAATAAAGCTGTACAATTTCAGGGGTGCTTCCACTGAGGTGTTCTCTATGTCATGTAAAACACTGAAGATAAGCGATATGCCAAATAAAACATTTGCTGATGAAATTACAAAAGGGCACTCAGGTATATGCCAAGCTGAGGAGAAAATAAAATTGGTATTACAATTTTGAAGTTCTTAATATGCATCAGAGAGTTTTTACAGGTTTTCATAGTCTAGGTGAGGCTCACACCCCAAGGAGTCTGCTTCATCTAAATCACTTTCTTCCCCTCTTTTTCCTCCCCAAAACAAGAGGCAATCTTCAAAGGAACAAATATGTCACTTTAAATACACAACATAAAAAATGGGCCAAATAAATTATTAAAATACATAAAAAAGAGATTCGCAAAAGATGCATGTTATTAGCTATTTGACAAGCAATTGATGCTGTTGCAATGGCTGCATTTCACAACACAAGTGTTTTCTTTGCTAGACAGATAAATAGTCAACATAATGTGAGAAATGACTTTGCAGTCATCCAAAGAACAATTTGGCTTTAAATAGTTCATTTAATGGCTTTCCACTGGCTGTGCTGCGCAGTCATTTCATACCAGACCTTCACCACATCCATGTGCTTTGGAATTCCTTCTAAAAATGAGCTCCAAGCCTGACCCTCCTCTCCCCGTCCCAATTCCCTGCAGAAGTGTTACCACATATGCTTTGAATCTTTTTTTCAGATGAGCTCCCAAGTCTAACTCCTTCCTCCCTGTGCTTGAAACGTATGGATTTGAAAGCACTGATGTAGCCTTGAAGTTTTTGGACCAGGCCCATCTGGGTCAATCCCTATGTAGTTTGACTAGTAGTTTCTGGAGTAAAATTCTCAGAAGCCTTCATTTTTTCTTGTTCTGAATCTACTACGCACTCCCTTTTATCTCTCCTAGTTGAACTACAAGGATCTCAAGGGAGATGTGATTTTCATAAACAGAAAAATAATGACCAGCCAGAGGAAGGAAACAAATTTTTAATGACTGGGAGAATTGTCTTTATGAAAAAGTAAGTTTCCTTTTAGTTTATTATATATGTAAAAAAATACATCATTCATCAACTGTAGAAGAAGGGGAGATTTCAAATCTCATCTACTCAATAATAATGATTTTAAAAAGCTCATAGAGACTTTGTCCTACTGCTGCCAACATTTTGAATCACTGAGAAAGGTTTTCCAATCTGCCCCTGAAAACTGCATATTGGCATTAACGGTGACTTCGGAAGGATCACCCGTGTGTGCAGAGATGCCCGTGAAAAACAGTTTGCAGGACTAAGTCAATAGAGCAGCCGCTTTTCCAGGCATGCAGGCTTCCTTCGCAGTCAAGATGCTGCTAAGCAGGGACACGAGGGGCTTCCGGAGCGCTTCAGCACCGCATCCGCGTACCAGGGGCGATGGAAGGCAGTTTGCGAACGGCGCGGAAGGCGTGCGGGCTGCCCGGTGCCCGCATCCCCTCCGCAGCCCTGAAGGGGCGGCCGAGCGGCAGCCACAGAGTCGCGGCTGGCCCGGCGACCCTTCGGCCCGGGTGGGAGGGCTGCTCCGCCGCCGGTACCGGGGGCAGACCCGCGGGCGGCGAGCGGCACCCCGCAGCGCAGCCTGCGCAGGGCGGCGCGGCCCCGGCAGCCCCCCGGGCCGGGCAGGGGCAGCCGGGCGGGAGCAGCTGGGCCGGGGGCCGGCGGCAGCGCGGGGCTCCGCGGGCGGGCCGGGCGGGGGCCGGGGCAGCGCGGCGCATTGTCTGCCCGGCGCCCCCGGGGCTGCGCGGGGAGCGGAGCGGAGCCGGCCCCGCCACCCGTGCCTGGCTGGAAGTGAAACGCGCCCCGGCTGCTCCTTTTTCTTTCTTTCCTTTTTTTTTTTTCTCTCTCTTTTTTTTTTTTTTTTTTTTGAGCCTCCAAAAGGCTCACTCGCCCCTTTCATCTGCCGCCGCGGCCCAATGGGAAGGCGGAGGCTGCCTGCAAGTGGTCTAATCTCAATGAGGTGTCAATCATGTTCCCCGGTGGGTGAAGTAAGGTCTTTTGTAACCGCCTCTGTCTTTGGGAAAGAGAGGCGAGAGGAGGAAGGCTGGAGCGGAGAGGGGGACGCCGGACCGTGCTGCAGGAGAACTCAGATTTGATCTTGCTTGTGCGTTAGCAGGGAGAAGCGGAGCACATGGATTTCTAAACACGCTGGGATTTTTTTTTTTATATCTACAAAAATAACAACAAGCGAACCTGACCCTACTGAAAACAGTCAAATGAATCGTAACTGCAGATCAATGCAGAGAGATGGGGAAACTTCACTCGAAACATGGTTAGTTCCTTTCACTTGCTACTTCCTTAGTCCCTTCCCCTTATTCGGCTTGTTCTCGGTTTGTTGCTGTGATTTCTGTACTGGTGTCTAATGATCTTCCTTTATTATTTCCCCGCACACTTTCCTCCGGATCTGCCTAGCTGCCGTTTGTAAACCCAGAGAAAGTCCAGAAGGTAGGGATGGCTCTTTACTGCTCGTAACTTTGAACGTGTTCCCCCGCTGCGGGTGGCTGCCCCCGGCCCCCTGCCCTCTCCCCTCAACTTTCCGGCGCGGTTTGCGAGCTGCGTGCCGGGTCCCGGCTCCGGTCCCGGCTCCGGCGGCGCGCTGGCCGCGGGTCCGGGCGGGCTCCGCGGGCGGCTCAGCGGCGGCATTGTCTCCTCTTCTCTAGGTGATAGTTTTGCGGTGAACGCCTCTCTGGCTCGCAAAGGGCTGGAGGACTGGATGGTGAAGCAGAAATACTCCGGGGGCAGCAGCAGCGGAGGCAGCAGCTCGGGACTCCAGCAAGGCTGCCAGCACCGGGCTGTTTGCAGGCTCTCCAGCGCCAGGGTATGTCAGCTTCCTCGCTGCTCCCACCCCCCCGCCCTGTCTTTTGGAAATAGGGAATACCAAAAGCTCTTTCTACATCCCTCTCACCCTCCCAAGGGTCGGTTGTGCAAAGGAAGGGTTTTCTTTGCCCTAATGCTGCTCCAGGGGGCTGCCCCGTGGGTGGTTTCCTTCAGTCCTTTGATGAAGTTAGGAGCTGCAGAGCAAACTTGGTGCTGGTACAAAAGCCAGAGGAGTAAAGGGACCTGTCCCCTAGTGTCTGGGCAGCGCGATTAGAACAAAACCCTTCATAAACAGGAACAAACGGAGAATCTCTGGGAAAAGCCCAGAACCCTGCCAGCGTGTGTAAGCTTGTGAACCCTGATTGGTGCACAAGTTTGTCTGTGACATCTTGGCAGAGGAATTCAGGAAAGAAGTCGTCCCCGAAGAGTGTATTTTTATTTACTTGCTCTTTGCTAGTAATGCGTGGCTGACTTTATCTGTAAGAGTTGCTGCACATGTCCCTTGCCCTGGCTGTTACCAGACTGGCCGCTTTCCACCCTTCCTCTTTCCTCTAGTCCTCCTCCCCTGTAAAGCTGGGCTGAAGGAAATGTGTAAATTACCCTCGCCCCCCGCCCTTAATGTTGTCTCTTTAAACAAAAAGGCATGATGGGAGGTAAACAATTCTTAGATATGGTCCTCATAGTGTTTCAGGGTATGATCCAGAGCTTATTGATGCTTACTGAAAGACTCTCATTGACTTCCGTGAGCTTTGGATCAAGCCCTGAAAGCTTCATCAGTGGAAAAGTAACCTGAGAGATGGGGAGATTGGAATCTGTGGTTCCCAGCAAGGAATGTGGCTCTGAAAGCACAAGCAGAGCAGGGCCACCAAACCTCCTGCAGGCTCTTTGCTTTGTTAGCCACCAGTTTTATTGTCAGAAGCCTGGACTTCTCGTGTCTCAGGAAAAATTAACTCGCAAGTGGACAATACTTCATTTAAGGTGGGGTGTTGAAGTGCATAGAAGATGTATAGCTTGGGAAAAGCTAATGATGACTTTTTAGATTTCACCAGTATTGTATTTAGAGGAGGATAAATTGGGAGTCACTGGAAGTAAGGCAAAGGGGGTAAGATAATGATGTGTTTGTAACTGATGAGCATAATCACTTCACATTCAACTTGCAGGTATGTCTGGTTGAAGTGATTCTTAACGTGCTTTACTTGGAGACAATGTGCCAAAGAAAGAAGTTCTCATTAATAACGGTACATACATGTATGATACAGCTGTGAAGAGTAAACCCGTGTGCTTTTAATTATTTTTCATTATGCCCATTTCTGTGAGTCAAGCTTTTTTAGATATATTCTGCCTCTCACATAATATTTTCTAGGAAAGAGGCTCAACTTACCAAACTAAACATAGGTTTAAATTCAAGAGTTAAAGGTCAAAAACTCTGACTTCAGCTTTGTGAAATGTATTTTCTTCCACAAAGACAGTTTGCTTTTTGAAAACAAGAAAAAAATATCTTTTGTCAAAGATACTTTGCTATACACTGAACTCTTCAGTTTTCAGTTCCATGAGTTCTGCTCAGCTGGAATGGCAGTGGAACAGTATTTCTCTTCTTACTCAAGGTGTCCTCCTCATGATAGCTGAGCAATTAGCAAGCCATTAGCTAAAAATTAATCTACTGGTTTAGTACATTATAAAACTATAAATACATTTAAGTATGTTTAAAAGCACTGTTCCCATGAGGCTTTTTACTGTCATCCTGATAGAGTTGTTTGTGAATGTTTGAAAATATTCACAATTTATTGCCTAATATATTTGGTAGTATCTGTATGCATATATAGCCTGCTAATAGTTTTATTTTAATTGTCATCCTGTCACAGGCACACTGTGACAGCTACATTAAAGTTCCTTTAAAATACGAACTTTTGGTACTATGGAGGGATGCATTTCTAATCCTCCATTGGAACCAGATGTGCCATATGTACAGTCTTTTTGACAAGGATTATGGAGTCGCAGCTTTTGACTCCATAGCTGGGATTGCATGACTGTTTCCTCGTCTGAGATCTTTGATCTCTTGTATAATTATACCAAGATACAAAGTGAATTGTAGTCTAACCTCTTGGCTCTTCATTCACCTCAAGATGTAAAAATACTAGTTACCTCTGCTAATGGTTAGTTACATGGGATTGTGTGGGACAGTTGTATATTCCCCAATAATGTAGTACTGTTACGTTGAATCGACCAAGGGCTTTTATCCTTACTATTTCAGAATACCTCCTAAAATGTTCAGTTAGCTTACAAGGCTCTGTGGAACAGTACAGTTTTATTGTGTCACAGTTGAAACTTTGGCTTCTCATTAAAACATGTTTTTTCCCCCTGAAATAGTTCCTAATTGCTGTGTTTGTGACTTATGGCAGAAGGAGTTAGATCAAACGCTGATGAAAATATCTGCATTCAGAGAAATAACCAGTTGAGCTTAAAAAAAATAATGGTCCTAGAAATAATTTTCCTCCTAGGAATCCTTAACCTGAGTTTTGTTGATGGTGGTTTCATTAGTATGCAGGGCCCTATTTGGTGAAATCCAGCATGCTTCCAAAGACCTGTTGATGGGAGGGGAGAGCACTCAATTGCTTCCACAGCTGAAACTTCAAAGATTTTAATAATTTTGATTAGAACTTGAATGTAATAGTGAAATTTTACTTACATTGCTGTATATAAGCCAAAAATTCTGTCTTGGTTGTAGTTGGAAGACTGTTTTCCTCAAGAACAGAGACACTGAATTGTTTTGCTAAAGTTAGTCATCCAGGGGAGATGACACTGAACTTCAGGGGGATACATGTAGCATTTTACAAGAGGAATGAATGACTAATACAGGAAAGCCATAAAATTTCATTTGTGCTCCTCTCTAAAATGATTGAATTTACAATAGTTCTGGAGGGGAGGTCATTATGTTAGTTCACTGAAGGGGTGTTTGACACAAGGCGAGGGGATTCAAGAATACAACACTTTTCCTGAACTCAAGTTTTGAGAGTTTCTTGGTTAGAGCAGATTTCCCTCAGCAGATGTATCATCCATGTTGTATCCCATCCATCCATGTCTCCCCCTTCCAATTCACTGGAAGAACAGTAACTAGTGTCCAGCTATTGCCAAATGCATCAGACATCTGAGAAGGATCTCATAGTCAATTGTTGGGTGAAGGCAGGAGCCAGGGGAAGGGGAGTGTGTCTGAAATATGCGCTTCTGGTGCATATACAACTTTTCTGTTCTAGCTAAGAGCTCTGATCTCATTAAACCATTGCCATCCACCCAGCAGGGGCTGCTCTGCTCTAAATGTTTTAATTACTGTGGAGGCTGAGGGCTGGGCTGCAGCCTTCCATTCCACATCACGTAGAATTAAAGAAAAAAGGAATTCTGTTGCATCTATGAAAAGTATGAGGTCCAGAGTCATCTTCTAGTTTCAAAGCTAATTGAAACCACTGGGGCTGTAAATCCGTTGAGGCAACCGAATACACTTATTTTGCTGCTTTATGAATGAGTTAACTTGTGCCCAGAAAGGTTTTCTGACACTGTGGATTATCCCATATAATTCTTAAGTTTAAATTTATTCAGTGTGTTTACTTTTACAAACTATTTTTGGAGATCATTGTTTGCAAATATTCATGTATTTATTTATTTAGCTGAAAAGTAGTGCTGTGCTAGAGGGGAAAATATTAAATATGACATTTGCTTAGTTCAATTTACTTTTATCTTCAAAGCCATGAGAAATTTTACTAGTTTCTTGCATGTCTCATTGAGATCTGTGCTTGGGATTGGAAAAAAAAATCCTATTTTTAATTTAATCTCAAACCAGCTCACAGTAAGCCAAGTTGTAAGTAATCATTTTAGGTAAAATAGAGCAGTCTTTAACTTACCACTTCTGCTGGGCTCTGGTACTAGTGATCTTCATGTTCAACCCTAACTGATATTACAGTTGAGTATCTGGTCTGGGAATAATACAGTATGAAATGCTGAAGCACATCACACTACTTCAGAGGTGGGGCTTGTTCTCCATTTGTTCTGTGCCTGTAACTGCCAGTGACATTAATGGGCATTCCTTGCATGGCTGAGAGGAGACTACACCAGTGTCAACTTCACTGCATCTCTAGCATGCTCTTTCTTAAATTAAAAAAAAATAAAAATAGGCCTTTCCCAGTGCCTTTCTGTTAAATAGCATTTGTGTGTGTGCATGTAAAAATATATAGCTTTATGGAAGACACAGCTGGGTAGGTCATTCCTCCAAAATAAAAATAATGAAAGGAAAAGAGACTTTTTTTAGCGATATGTATATGCTATGGCTTAAAGGCTGTTGAAGTGGAAGATTTAATTGTAGCACTACTTTGGGGTCATCTCATGGGTAGAATGACATTTGAAAGACTGCCTTCTTACAGATATGGTGACAAGAGCAATTAAAATTTCCTGGGGTGCTATCTTGTGTTACTGCTTGAAGTAATCTTTCAAACTGAACTATTTTCAAGTACATTAATGTCAGTATTGTATAGACAATTATTTGTATTGACTCTGAGGATTAAAAGAAACAACAAACTCAACAGTGCTAGATACTGGTATGACTAAAAAAAATATTTTGATAAACAAAATATTGTGTATGGCATTTAAAATAAATTGCCAAACTTTGTATTGAAAGAGAGAAGCAGAATCTTATTTAGTGTTGAAATTTGGTGCCAACAAACCAAGATAATTTAATTAGTGGTGTACATAGTATATCTTGACAGCTCTGGTTTGGGAAAATTATAATATGAATATTAACAATCAAAGAGTCTCTGAAAGTATTAGTGCCATGGTGATGAGATTAGTGAATTGGCCAATACTGTAGCAGAAAGCTGGATTCCAAGGGAATTATCCTTGAATGATACCAGTTGGTGCAATTAAAAGCCACAATTCAGTTGCCATATGGAAAGTGTTAGGCATCCTTACATGGTTTCAAAGCTATGTGCCGGAGGTTAAATTGACATGTGAAGAAAAGCATAAATTAAATATTTTGTGTTATGAAATTAAAAGTTGACTTTGCTTGAGCCATATGGAGGAGGTGGATGGAAGACAGTCTGTATTTCATCAGGGCTTGTTTTATAGGTGTTTCAGATTTAATGTGGCACACTTTTAATTTGGCATGTTGATTGGAAAGCTGAATGGCCCGTGAAGTTTCTGCAAACAATCTCATTAACTTTTTTTTTTAAATCTCTAACAACCCTCTTTCTCCTACCCCCTCTAAACTGGAGTTACTTAGGTTGATGTTTGTAAGAAGAAAGTGTATTCTGTATAGTAGCGGGGTAAAGGCCTCATCTAATTATTACACGCTATGTCTCTTGGGCTACTGATAGTCCCTCTTGGTTTAGTGAAACCTTAATTCTTCTGAATGAGAAGGCCTTGGTTATGGAGGACATTTTCTTCTGTATATTGGGATGAAAAGTACTAACAGTATATTATATTCTTTAATGACTTAAATGTAAATAATGTAGTCCAGACTTTACACTAAAACTTCGGTTATAACAAAAATGGGAAATTTGTAGCACATGATTGTCGACATATGGGAATGTTCTTTACAGCAGCATTCATTAACAGAAGGGTTTTCTGTAGGTTTTTGTGAGATCTGTAATAAGACCCAGGAGGAGCTCAGTAAGTGGCTATTTGTAGGCACCCTTCAGAAGAAGATCTTAGTTGACTTTTATGGTTTCTTTTGAATTGGGTTATGAACAGAGAAAAGAGAAGTCTCATGAGTATTGAAACTTTGTAAGAGTTAGTTTTTCCAAAGTTGGGGAAATAATTGTTCAGTGATGATATTTAAATCAAAATGGAACATTGCTCCCTGTGCTGCAGATGTTGGCCTTTATAGAAATCCTTGTGGATGGATTTTGCTTCGTGAATGTCAGCATCAAAACCTGGTTGGAAAGTAAATGGTAGCTGTTGAAATGTACAAAATACTTGAAGCATTTTTTTGTAACTAAACCACTTCTCTAGTTAATATACTAGTTACTCTGAGTATTTGTGAGTTTTCAGACTATGTGATATTTATAGATATCTTTTCATGGAAAATGAGGTATAGTTTTAGTTAAAAAAATTACTGTGAAGAAATGGTGCAATGGACTTTCTCTGTGAATTTATTTAGTCATATCTGCCAACATTGGCAGCAAAACTAAGCTTGTATTTACTCCTACGGAGTAACTACAGCTATGGGAGACTTGAGTTGGCCTGTATGCCATTCAAGAATTATTAACCAAGTTCCAAATGCAAAATCTTCATTGTGTCTGATTTCTTAGCCAACAAAGCGTATTTGTGTTGGAATATCTCATGACATTTGTCTTGCAGTGGTGGAATGCCAGTGGTGTTAGCTGTGGTGAAAGGGCTGTGCTGGCGCAGATATTTTTACTACTGCGTAATCTAAGAGAGAGGGGAAGTTGGCTTGTGTAGGTTCAACTATTGCTGTCCTGGTCTCTGCAAGGGGTACAGCCATACAGTGCACTTGCTTTTTGTGAACTTCTGGATTTATTGTCATCAGAGCAATATGGCATATATTTTGTCTTGTAATTTGCAGAATAGCGATGACACTTCTGAACATGTGAGACATCCTTTCTCGACTCGGAAAGTCCTGTATAGTTAGTGTCCTCCAAATAGACTACTGTCATGTAACCACATGTCCACAGTTCATTAAGGACCAGTCCACTGGCTTGCCATGGGAGCTGGCATTCCAACAGGCTTACATCTGCAAGTAAGTGTTCAGCCAGATCCCTTAATACTTATACATGTGTGTCTCACATGACCTGATATGTGCCTATCGTATGTGAGAAATACTTCTGGTTTAGTCATACAGAATCTAATTGTTTGAGGAAGGGAACGATGCAGTCTTTTGTTGGGAGGTCCTATAACAGCTGTGAAATTGACTACCCCTGGTTTTGTTTGTGTGGTGTGGCCTATTGTATATTATAGGGCAATAAATGACCCTATTGTTTTAGTGTATAAAACTTCTGGTGGAGTAAATCCTTTTGCTCCTCAGAAGACCAGACTGTGGCCATAGGAGACTGAAATGCCATCAGTGCCTGAGAAGCTCCTTAATGGCCAAAAGGAGCCCTGTAAAAATATACCTAAAAGATCCCAACACTAACCCCTTGGCAGCAATAACGAAGGACCCAGTGGTTCCCTGGTTCAAATCAAGGTCCCTACCAAATGTGAATGAGAAGGAGTTATTCCTTGAATGTGAAGCTGTTGTTAATAAAATTTAATACTTGTGAACAAGACTTATTAGGCAAGCAGCTTCTCTGCTTTTTGTCAAAGTTCTAATAGTTTGATAATTTTCTCCCATAACCCTTCTTGAACTGAAAATTCAGTGGAACTCTGAAACTCAAGTTGACTGTGAAAGGGTGTCTTTTTTTGTACCTTGAGAAGTGCCATCTACCAGTCTTGCTTTTGGTTTTAACAGGTTTGATTTAAATGCAGGCTGAGTGGACTGGTCCATTATGTCATTTGTAATGACAATCCCTTGAGAATATGAGATCCTTCCTTAAAATGTGGGAGGAGATCAGTTATGGTTTGCACAAAATTTGTAGCAGAGAACTTTTGAAGTGCCTGGAATTTTCAGCCACGTATCCTTGGACTTCAAACTAACAAATGCGGGCAGTATATGTTGCTTTAGCTCAGAGATGGATTGGCATGTGGTCAGAACAGTCTACGGACTGTCCATCTAGAGAAATACTTGGTGTTTTGCGATTAGGGTGGAATTTAATGCATTTGGGGGCATTACTGTGGCAGCTTTCAAGGGATTAAGTATATTGAAGTTCCTATTAAAGTATAACATTGTGATTCAAGATCTGTGAAAGAAAATCATGCATGGGTGTTTGATCTTGGGGTGCAGCCACACATGCTGTGAGGCATAAAATAAGGGGATAGACTCAGTAGGGAAGTGACAGAACAAAGTACTGTCTTGCAGGAGAAATGGGATTTGGGAGCAGCCTTGGATCTTTTGATCCATACTCTGATGCGAATGATGAGTGGTATGGAGGTGACAGATTTGTCTTGGGGGAGGAAGGAGAATGGTGGGTAGTGTGTCGCATTGCCCTCGGAGATAGTTTGCTGTCTGATTCCCCAAAGGTTTGATGTGGTAGGTAAGGACTAAGCTGCTTCTTGTCCTATCATAAAAATCTTTTATAATTCCAGAACAGTTAGTTTCAAGAGAGTCAGGTAAAGAAGGTAGTAGCTGTAAAGTTAAGCCTTATGCATTACATGCACCTAAAGAACAAATGCCTGTTTGCGGGAGCAGGAATTTTCTCTGAGCATAGAGTGCCCCAGTCCTGGGCTTACAGAATAACAAGCAGTCTCTGTGTTGCATAAGATGCTGTGGTTAAGCCTGTATCAGTGTTTCTGTAATAAACTACTCTTTTTGAAACAATAAATAATAATTTTGCTTGTGAACTTCCCAATGTTCACATAGCGTACGTGTGTATATACTACAGACACTCATTCCCCTATGAAGAGAGAACATCATAGTCTAGCAAACAGAATATCTGTCATTCCAGCTGAGCAAAGGTCTAAGGCAATAACCCAAAATATCCTGGAAGAAATTCTAAAAAGCATTGAAGAAATCAATCGTCTGATCCTAGAGGAAGGTCTTTGATGTAATCCTGGTAAGTTTATACTGGGAGCCTGCCTATTTCTTTATGGTCAGCCCTAGACTTTCTATATGAAAAGTGGATCAAATAATTTCATATGCTCCTGCTTTAAAAAAAGGTGGTTGATAGTTTTCTAAAGCGTACACACTGTTTAAATGTAGATTGTGGCTTTTAGCCGAAGCCCAGGTGGGGAGGAAAGGCTTTTCAAAACAAGTACTTACAGGAAAATAAATAATACTTTGATATTTTTCCCATGGAAAAACTGTGCCTCATTTAGCCATCACGAATATTTAATTTTATTTTGAGGATAAACTTCATAGATTATCTCAGTTAAAGCCATTTTTATTTATGCAAAGCTTATGTGCATGGTCTTGTTCCTGATGTGGATATGTATGTAAAAGGAGTTTTTCAGAATACCATAAATAAATTACTTTTAAAGGTGTACTTTTAACTAACTCAATGCAGTTAGGTAAGTCTGGTTTTATCCTCTTGAAAAATTCTGCAATATTTCTCTGTTGTGTTTTGATGCAAAAGTCCTGCTGTAATAGAGGGAAAACTTCTCGTTGCTTTCAGTGGTTTTGTATCAGGTTCTCGGCCACATCAGTGGGAGATGAGGGAAGGTTCAAGTGGTGAGACTAACAGTCTTTTTATGTAGCAGCTACATTGCTGGTGGAATGACAACATATTTTCCCCTGCAGATGCAGTTTATCTGATCGTTTTATGACAGGTTCACAAAAGTTTTTCCCGGTTGTACTGCCACTTAAATTCCCATTTGTAATTAGCAATGTAATTTTGCAGAGAGGTTTAAAAGCATGTTTTGAGAGAGGCTATTCCCACAGCACTGCTTAATACCCATTAAAATACCACATTTTTATTATATGAAGGTGTTTTTTTATCTAATTAGGTTGGTTTATTAATGTACTGCACCACAGTCTCATTCTCTCCACCCCTGACCTCCACTCGCCCTTTAAGGCTGTTTTTAATTGTTTATTTATGACCAATAGGAAGCATGCAAAATCTTTAACACTGGACTAACGCACAGTGTAAAGAAGTAAATGAGATATCTGCCTGTCTAAGCTATTGTACAGGGCTTTTCTTTGAAAGACAGTTGCTCTTGGATTAAAACATGGTGATGTGTTACAGAGAAGACAGGAAAAAAACCCCAGCATTGGAAAGGAAGTCTTGTATTCATTGATGCTACATAGACTTCACTGGAATGTGGTCATCAACCTTACCATGGCACTTTTTTCCAGATGTGCTGTTTAATTTCTGGGGTTGGTTTTTTTTTTTTAAATTCAATTTAGAAAAAAAGGAATGAAATAATTTTCTGTGAGAACTGTGTGATGAAAGTCAAAAGTAAGGCATGTTCAAGTAGCTCTGTGTCCTTGGACATTTGCTGTTATCCAGGAGGGACTAGTAGTCTGCAGCATGCAGGTGTTGCCTGTGCTTTGTCAGTGAACATACATGTGCTGTCTAAACACAGAACAAACCTCTGCTAAACCGATTTATTCTTAATCTGTGGCCACCTCTGATTTTCCCCATTTTGGAAAGACTGAAACCGAAGGCACTGCAGTGAGAAGTTCCCTAGATTTGCCAGTAAATGAATAACAGACAATGGGTAATGCCCTGTGGGAGCAGCAAAAAGACTGTGAGGTCCCTTATTAGCTCCCCAACAGGAATCTGACCCTCCTGGTGCGTGTCTGATGGCAACGCTGACAGTCTTGGTCTCCTCAAAAAATGAGGAGGATTTCACCACCATTGGGGAAAATAGGAAAGCTTGTCACATACAGAGCAGAACAGTTAGACAAGAAAAATGTTAATGTCATGCCTTTAGGGATATGTTTTAAGCAAGGAAGGAGTCCTGGCCTACTGCACAGTCAGAGTGTCTCCTCGCATCAGCAGGAGCCCTGTCCAAAGGCCGGGTGAGGCTTCCTCCTTCCGTGCTCTCCGTAGACACGGGGTCTAGTCAAAATCTGCTGTTCTTGTGTATCCATTCCAATAGCCAGTACTCGCAGGAGAGGATAACCGGTTTTGCTTTCAGTCAGAAACACGTGCAGAGACTTTCCTGAGAGGTGTGCCAGCCTGAGCGACATGCCAGATCAGGGGCAGGATTTGGCTTTCAGCTGCGTTGGCACAGCTTACTGATGCCGGCAGGCGGGGAGCTAATAGCTGACGGCAGGACTGGGTGGAGGGAAGTAACTCAGCTGAAAAAGCAGACTGGTGATGTTCAGTCTTATCTGTCCCTACGTGTCCCCACGTAGTGTGTGTTACCTGGACTTGGCCGTTCACAGCCAAGAATCTTTCTTCTCATGATGATGGTGACTAATGGTGAGTATTTTTTGTCACACTTGGCTGCGTGCCAAACTATATTAGAAGTTTTGTGCACCACTGGTTTGCAGTGGCCCTTCTGGCGGAGTGACACACGCCTTCTGTGTCAGTGCTGCTTCGTCCAGGTAGAGCATCCTTTCTTCTGTTGACCAGGTTCTCCTTTAGCAGCAGGGTTTTCCCAGACTTTCACATGCCTGTTGGAACTGCCTGCCTGTCTTGTACAGAGGGTGAAACGGTACAGGGTTTGCCACACAGTTTTATGACTGTATGCTATTGATAGGACAGATACTGGAGTGAGTGAACTTTGTGGAATATAAAGGGTTACGTTGTTGAAGTTACACAGGCGCCAATCCACTGGCACACCGCAGGTGATCTCAGAGTGAATGTTGTTTAAAGCGCCTGTCCCACGGTTTCACAAATGTGCTCTGACCAGAGGATGTTTTTCTAACTTCAAAGGGCTTCTCAGGCTGGCTCGGTGCCTCACAGACTGAGTCCACAATTCCTCTCTGCTCGTGATGTGTTCTAACCATGTGTGATTTTTTTGGTATGCAATGTTTTCTTAAAGCGGCATTGACCTGTGTTCAACTGAAACTTGCTCTTAAGCTTGTAAACACAAACTTGTCGTGTGGGCAGTTTTCATCTTAACCTGATGTGTGTATTTTTTTTAAGAGCAAGAATAGACATCAAAAGGAGGGGTAATTTATAGGAAAAGAAGGAAAAAAAGAAATAAACTTGCAGCAGCCTTTTGAGTTGCACCATCCAGAGGCTTTTCCTTGAAGATCGAAGTGTGGGTCCTTTGCTGGCCACGAGGAGAAGAGCATGTTTCCACCTCAGTACTGGTAGTGTTACAGTAGGCTTCTTTGTCTGAAATGTGCCTCTGCACAAGGGGTGTGCAAAGGAGGGGAGAGCAAGGCAAAAACGAGTAGAAAGTAGAAAGAACCTAGGACACTTAGCAGTGACCTGATTTCCCCCCCTTCCCTCTTTAGCAATGTTATATTAAAGTAAACTTTTAGGAACATGTTTTTAAATATTGAAGGCTTCTTAGGTTTCTTTTTCTTCTGTAGTACTTTGTAGTGTAGTTTTCTGAAGGGGATTATTTTCAGGTTAATGCAAAATACACTTTAATGCTGAGAATTAGAAATGACTGAATCTTTATGGGCCAAATTCTTTTACTGTTGAAGTCCAGTAACCCTCCATTAACTCTGCTGAGAGCAGGATTCGGCCCTGAAACATCTCCTGAGGTACGCTGTGCTACATGAGCTGTGGTTGTGAATCTGGGAAGATGTCGTGTTCCTAAGTTGCATTGGTGGGCACTGGTTTTTGCAATGCTTGTGTGTTTGTTAAGGCTAGAAAAAGTAGGCTGGTTTGAGATTTTGAAGTCATCATTTTTAGTTTACTGTTATTGCTATTACGGATGGGTTTGAGTATATTTAAAAAAATCAAACCACCAGCAAAACAAACCGTTTTTTCAAAGGAAACAATACCTTACAAGTCAGGCCATAATGCTTGCTGTTTGCCAAGGGATTGAAAAGGATCATCTGCTGTGGGAATAAAACATCGTAGTGTGAATGGCATGCCGTGAACAATATATCTCAGCTGTGCAGTGAGTGAAGTTTTGCTCCTCATGAGTAACAGTACTGCGATCTAGCACGTAATAATTAGTCTAGCTTTCAGATGCAGCTTGATCCCAAGGTCCTCATCCGGATAAGATCCTGGAGAAGTTAGTGATGTCTAGGACCTAAGCCCTAACAGCAAACAACCTGTGCTACCCTGCCATCCCATGGTTATCGACAGGAACCATCCCACCACATTTATTTTGGCTAGTTTTAAAGCAGGTGGCCAGGATGAATTCCTAGTTTCAAAGTCACAGCTGCTGCTTTGAAATTGTGTAAGAAGGGCTTTGGTTTCCTAACACAAAATAACTGAGCTGCTGTTTGGTATTAGAGCATCATTATTCTGGGAAATGCACTCTTAATTTTAAAAATATCTTCTGTATGGAAATTGAAAGTTTATACCTTACGATTCTAAGGGCAAAGAGTTGAAAAGATTCCTTGTTTGATTGATGATTGTAAATACTTTAGAATTCCTCAGTAACCTGAGTGAATGGAATCTGAAAGTAGTGTTAAAAACTAATATCAATACTAGAAACACAGAGTTACTGCAGGGATCTCGTTTGTTGGTATTAATTAATTAGTGGGGGGTGGGGGTGTAACTATAATTTAAGATTTTTCTCTTTTAACTGGATGTCCTTATGGCAATTACCCCCAAAATGATATGTCTTTATCATTAAATTGATTAAAAGGACCAAGTGGACTTTGTACCATCACAGTAATGATGATGTGATTAAGTAGAAGGAAATGTTTAGTTACAAATCCCCATTTCCTCTCCTTGTAAAATTTTATTTTAAAATGAGCCTTCTTGGGTGACTTTTTCAGTAGCGTCAGCAACAGTGTCAGCAGAATGGTGAATTTGTGTCGCTGGAATTATAAAGAGAATTCAGAAGGAGTTTGTGTTAAGCATAGTTTTCTTTTTTTATAAAAAAGGATTCTGTTCACTGTGGGTTTTTTCTTTTGTATTCCTTTCCATCTTATGATATTATAATGTTTTTTGCCTACTTTCAAAATTTCATAGATCTATATTTATAAAAAATATATGTCATGTAAGCCTTTTTCAGTGTAAGAGAAAGTACATTTTATGCAAGGTACACAGCATGGGGTTTTCTGGGCCTTCAATCTCATATGATCCTGTCTCACAGTAAATATATGAAACAGGAATAAGCAAAATGCAATCCCCTCAGGCTGGGTGAAAATGTGCTCTTAAGAAAGAAGATGCGGGAGGGCTGTTTAGAGGCAAGTCTAGACCTTTCATCCAAAAGGAGGCCTGAGAAAAGCGAGTAGGCAGAGAGTGGAGTGTTTCTTTAGCTGATGTAGACAAGCTTGGTAAAGGGTGGAAAAGGCAAAATCAGAGTTCAATTGGTATTGGGGACATGGTCAAAGAAATGAATGTAGGATTCACGCATGCATAGGATATAACAAAATTGTTAACAACAATTGGTTGTTAAGGGGAAGAGGTGAGAATGGGCACATTGGTACAGGCAGTACAGATGAGATATCTGGGCTGTGCCCTTAATCATCTTCACTTGGATCACAGAACAATTTTTGTTCATATTTTTATCTTGTAATAGTAATTGCTGGTAGCTCTCTTGTCTGCTGGAAACTACATGTTCTAGTGCAGCACTTAGATTTATCCATTAACAAGTGGTGCTGGACCATATTTTATGTACAGGTATGGCAGAAAGATCCCCAATAAATTAAAGCTGTCAGTGGTTAAAACGCGGGCTTACTGTGCAATCAATCCTTGCATCTCTGCTAACAGGGTGTGCCGTTGGGGGCTGGTGTAGCCCTTGGGTCTCTACGTAGTGGCTGGGATTTCCTTGGGTAGGATGTCAGCCCTGTTGTACTTAAGGGTAATAGGTTAAATACAGCTTTCTTAAGCACTCTGAGTCACAAGGTAGGTAGGCTTTGAAGTCATCTGAGATTAGCAGACTGGTCTGTGGGCTTGGATGTGAAGGTGGGAGGTGTTTGTGATGTGGGTGATCAGAGATGGATAGCCATTGCTGTAGTGCTGCCTGGTTCTGAAACTCTGAATTAATGGCTTAAGACTGAGATGCAGGAGCCGTGTATTCTAGTCTAGACCCTACCTTTAGCTGTATATCCTTTCTCAGGTTGCTCAAATGTGAATCTTCACAGAGACCCAAGATAGCTAGAGCACTTGCCACTCATTTAGTCTCATTTGTCTTCTCTTTGAACCTACCAGTTTTATCCACTTCTTCCCACTTCCTCATCAGGGAAGTGGGGATAGGTCTCATCCTGTTACCTACCCATGCTGTTGAGGTAGACAGAGAAGTATTTGAAGTTAATGAAGAACTTCAATGCTAGCTGTAAAGTTAGTTCATTGCTATGTTTCTATGAATAAGCCAGGTATTTATTACCTACTTTCCTGAGCAAAGTAAGAAAATAAGAATGAAAAAGAATGTTTGAATTCCCCACAAAGTGTATATAATCCCCGTTTGCAGAAAACCCTCTTACATTGTTTCTTCTTTTGCTCTACAGTAATCTTCCTAAAGTCCTTTTGGAAAAGGGCCTTTCTGAACTGCCCAGCTCTCATCACAATCCAGTGGCCCAAAAAGCCTAACTCTATAAAAAGGGATTTTAATATACGGAGAAAAAGACATTTTACTTCCCGCTCATCCAAATGAGTTTGGACAAGGTTAGAAAGTGGTGGAAGGGACATGTCTTTAATGTATGAGCTGAATCTCCACTCCTTGTGGAGGCCTGTCCAAGGATACGTGCATCCAAGTGATGTAGACTTCCTGCTTATTGCTGTACCTTGCTTTTGGTAATGCATATAAATTCAGTGCAAGATGAGCAGGAATGTACGGATAGAGCATATGGCTAGCATATGTATAAATCATATTAGGTAAATAATATAGGATGAAGAGAATGCCAGACTTTTACCACTGTTACTAGATGAAGTGGACTACACAGACATAACTAAAGGGTGAAGGGAAACATTTGTTAAAAATTCGACTGAAGATGAGCTCTGATGGACCATCTAGACTTGAGGCTTTGCTGGGGGATGAGCTTTTTCCTGGTGTTTACTTGAATAATGAAATTATCCTCTCTTGAAGGTTATTCTTTGGAGCAGCAGAGTTTGCATATGAGTGAAATGCATGTCAAAATGTTTACAATGAACTGAAGTGGAGCACTGAGTCAAAGCAGCAGGCTTTTGTTTGCACTGGCTTTGTAATGGAGAGCCTTATAATGAGGGTGATCTATGCCTCCTGTTCTGGTGGGCCTTTGTACTATCTGGAGCACAAAGTGGAGCAGGTTTGCAGGTTAATGAACACCTCTTCCCTCCTCCTTGTGATGCTGGCAGTGATGTATCACCCACAGTCATGTTTAGAAATGGTGACTGATGGTTAGTGATGGATACCTCCAAGCTTTTTAGTTGTTGCCACTGAATTCTCTGTTGGGAACATCATGTGTTCTCTTAAACAATAGAGAGCACGGTTAAATGTATGGTGCTGAAGAGGCACATATTGTCTGATTAGCCTGGCAGCAATGAGCACACCCATACAGCTGTGTGTTTGCAGCCAGGGACATCACAGCCTGTAGCTCCCCTGCTCCCCCCTCCTTACAAATATGAAGAGAATTCAGGCAAATTCTGCCCGTCTAAAGAGGAGTTAATGGCATCTTGGAACCCGTTATTATGTATTTAAGGATGATTTCTCTGAATATTGAAATGTAAGGATGACTTTAATCTAGTGGCTCTGTGGTTTTGGACAGTTTGGTCAGTCTGGCTGGAATTGTACTTCAGGCTGTGTTGGATATAGGCACTTGTTGGTTTTTTTTCCTCTCCCTTTGGAGACTTAAAGTTTTCTTTGTCACCTGTTGCCCATGGATGATACTTTCTCAGCAGCTGTCCAGTGCTTCTTTCTTTCCCTCCGAGTTCCTCTAGATGATATGTGTTAGATACCTCTATTTTAACAGCTATTGCCTTTGCCTTACCTTGATTTAAACGTGACATTGTTCAGAAACCAAATCTTGGCGGAGAAACAAAGCCATGTCATGGTCTGACTAGCAGGGTGCATGTCTGGGTGTGGAATATCGAGAATCCTTTTGCCACCTTGCATTGGCTGTGCTGTAACGTTTGAGGCAAGTGTGCACCATACATACTGCCTAATCATACCGTACCCACTCTACAGATTGCTAACAAAAACCATGTGTAGCATATATGTATTTTTGGAGCTTAAAGAACTTCTCACATCTCCTACTTCCTTACTTGCCTGTTTGTAAGTGGAAAGACAGTGGAGCGGAGCCCAGCTCAGGAGCAGAGTCATGTTGGGAAGAAGACAGTGCAGACGCAGTGCTTGCTGTCTTCCTTGAGGCAGCAGGGAAATTGGAAAGGAAACTGTGATTCAGTGAATCAGTCATCTCTCGGACAGCTCCAGGGGCAGTGCAGCTCTCAGCTGCTGCCTTGCTCACAGTGGATTATAGGGTCATAATACAGCCCACTGTGCCGAAGCAGAAAAGCAGTAAATTCACCCTGGGGAGCTGCTTTATGTTGTCTAGAAATGAAGAATTCCTCTGTAAGAATGTAATGCTTTTTATCCAACTTCCCAATTCCCATGCTTCAGCAGTATATTTATCTTCACCGTTTTCATGCTGTGAATAGAGGAAGGCCAAGAAACATGTATAAAGGACTTCCTTTACAGCCAATGATATGTACAGTATAGCATCCTATAAAGTTAACAGGGATTAAGGTGAATGACCATGTGAGCAAGGGAGGCATCCCATCAGGAAATAATGTCTCTTTCTGTGTAGCAACTAAAGCAATACTATCTACAGACTTTGAATCAAAGGCTTGGACAGCTAAACAAAGCTAATCCCCAAAGATGTACTATTAAACTCATTTCCTATGTATGGAACAAATATTGCAGGAGTTTTGAAAAGCATTTTCCAGATATTGTTAAGAGAAGAGTTGGGGTGTGAGCTATAAAATTCTGATCCGAGTTCAGACTTTCTCCGTATTTGTGGTTTTGGTTTGAGCCTGTCTCTAGTTAGCAGGGATATAAATGTTAAAATTTACCCATGTGGTCTGAGAGCTGTGCTGTGTTAGTAGTGTAAGTCTTGCGTTTTCAGTGCGTCCTTATTTTAGAAAACTTTTCTTTCTGCTGGAGTCATATCCTTTCTTTTACTGGGCAAACTCTGAATATTCTGGCAAATAAGGACAACTTGACTAGACCTAGTAGAGCTGCAAACGTAAAGTGTTATTGTCTTTGAAAATTTCTCTCTCATAAATTTGCTTGAGGTGCAAACTCAGTTTTGTATGCCCTTACAGAGAAGACAGTAAATGTTTTATCATGTTATCTTTTTAGGAAAGCTTTTATTTCTTTATTTCTTTGTTTCAGCTTTGATAGCTTGTTATATTTCATTACTCAAGCAATTGAAATTAATTGGTAGATGTGAAAAGGTTTAAACTGAAGAATGAATATCCTTGGTTTTGGAGAACTTTAAGTGAGAATGATGAACACGTAAGAATTGGGTCCCATAGTGAATGGAACTTTTTTTATATTTTACTTTGAGCCTAAATGCAATAGCAAGAACAACTCTCGCTTTGGGTGAAAGAGCTGTCTGCTCAGATCTGTTAGGCTAGATTTGACTGGGCAGTATGTTTACAGAGTGGGAGGGTAGGGCTTTAAATTTAAATTCTTGTCAGAAGACATAATTTATGAATGGGGCAGTGAGAAATGTTTACCCACATGTGAATAGAACAAATAAGCTAGGCATTGAACATGCTTTCTTCTAGGCTGCTACCCATTGTATCCGTAGCCTGGTGTGTGGCACTTAGTGTAATTTCAGACTGGCTTCATTCTGAGCAAAGGCTGATAATGTGTGAACATGTGTGATGGTCCTGAGATGATGGCAAGCAAGCCCATCAGATGCTGCATGGTGTCTGTTTTCAGAGGGGATTTTGGTGCTGACTTCTGTAGAGGTAGGCTCCGGCAGGCATAATTGCGTAGCAGAGGATATTACAGAAAAGGGTATACAGGCGCTCTCAAATGCTTGGCACTTTGTCATAAAGTTAATCTATTTGCATATTTCCCGTACCTCTGTAAAAACAAACCAGTGGGCAGAGTTCTGAAACCATTTTCTCAGGCAAAGTTCCAGTTGATACCAAAGAGGTCAGGATCGAAAATAATCACTTGTTTAGAAGCATTTGAATGTGACCTTTAGAGAAATCCTCTTTCCTTTTGCTGACTTTTTGAACTCCTCATTAGGGAGTTACTGAAAACCCGTAGGATGTTTCAACGAGTTCAGGCTACAACCCCAAGCTGTCTTTTGTTCCTTTTGGAGCATTGCAGGGGACATTGCTTCTTCAGAAACTAGCATAGACCTACAGCATTGTTACTCTTCACTGTTTCTCATTCCTTGTCAAATTTGCAAGTACTCCTCTGTTAGCCTTGTTAGATCTGGTGGGTAAAATTTCAGCATAGATGCTGAGGCCAATCCAAGGCTGGTATTTTGCATGCATGTAGAGATCTTATCATGGAACCAGTATGGGTATATGGTTCTCTGCCACCATTACAATATCCTTTTGTTTCCAGAGAAACCCCGAAAAAGATATTGGGTGAGCTTGGAGAAATTAATAGAAATGCTAAGGGTGGTTGATCTAAGGTGGCTGAAAGAGTAAATTATTCACTGCTTCTATACTTAGGGAAACTGATAAGAAGGCTTATTGTTACAGACATGGAGTGAAAGAATCAAAAGTACTTTTATTTGTCAGCAATTTTTGTGCTTACTTGTACACACTTGTACAGACTTTTATTGTCATACAGAGTGTTTGTGCAGCCGCTGTTCTGGAATATCTATTGCAATCAGTTTCCATATGTAAACATGCCAGTAAATACTACTGAAGCAATGACCGAATGAGAATTAAGTCTATATTTTTTGAAGCTTAACAAAGATTATTTAGAACTGTGAAGAAGTGTCACTATGAATAGCAACGGGGAACTTCAGAAAGATTGTGTGTAAAGACATGGTAATTGAGGTCTGTTTGAATGCTGAATAATTATTGGAAAATGGTATAGTTTTTTTTTTTCTCTCAGAATTGATAAAACTGCAAAGTTTACATCTCTAACTTTCTGAACTATGTAACATATAAAGGTCTTCAAAGTTGAGTCAATTGAACTCAGTCCATTTCCGTTTGTTCTACTGAAAACATAGACTAATCGTGTGCATCTACATCAGTAAAATTGAGATTTATGGAATTTTTCTCCCTTTCAGTGAATATCTTGTGCATGATACCATTCAACATAGAAGTGTTGTTACATTAGTCACGTCTTTAGCAGATTATGCAGACAGCAGTTAGTTGTAACACAGAGCTCTGTCCTTTATAAAGATTAATGATCCTTGAAATAATAAATATATCGGAAATGCCAACCCTGGAAGTTGTTTTCAGTTAATAAATAGAATTGTTTGTGTAACAGTAGACATCTTCCCCTGCTATTTCCTATAAGAGAGCAGAAGTAAAATACTAGAGCAGTAAGGTTTCAGTATCTCAAAGGTGCTATGGGAGAGAAAAGATCCTTTCATGAGGAATATATGTGTTGGGAAGGGCAGGAAGAGGGTGATGACAAGCCATTTTGCAATATCACCTTTGCTTATGGCTTACGGGGAGTGCTGCAAAGAGCTTGAAGCTTTTAACACGTCTGAGTATTGTTGAGTTTTATTCTGGTTGCCATCATTCCGTAGGCAGAAAACAGGTCAGCAGGCACAGGGACCAAAAGCTTGCCTTCTGTGGGTGGGCATTGTTTTGGTGGAGAACCATTAACTTATTTTTAAGTTTGTTACAGTATAGACTTAGCAGTAAATTAATCATGACATTAAGAAAGAATGTATGTATAGACATTACTTCACAGAGTTGTCATAAATTCTGCTCTTGCCATATTTTAATTTCCAAAGCTTTTGAATCTCAGACAAGGTGCTATAGATGTAGTTATTAAATTCTGCAGAAATATTTTTATTGGGTAAGACATTGCTTGATGATGTAGCTGTGAAAGCCAAATTCAGAGACTAGCAAAAGGTTCTTTATCCATGCATTTAGGAGGAAAAATATTATTTTGTAACACTCACTTATTGAAATACTTCTTTTAAATTTACCTTCTTTTTCCTGAATATATGTGTGCGTGTATATATTGTGTCACAGTCGTGACAGTGTAGGGTTCATTCTCTTTGTTATTGGATCATCAATAATGTTGTCACCAATAACACATAGGTGGGAGCACACCTTTGGAAACAGTGATTCTAACTCTTGTGGCTCAGCAGACGCTTGCTACTGTAGAGTGACCTGAGGACATACTGCCCTTTTTCAGCATTTTTGAATACTCCTGGGAGAAGACACTGGGTAGGATATAAAGGGGGAAAAAAGCTCTTAAAAGGTTTACACAGTGTACTACTTTCAGTGCAAATGTTAACTTATGTGGGGGCTGAGTTAGACTAAATATTGCTGAAAAAACAGTGTCTAGTTCCCTGCTTTTCCAAGATTTTTCTTTCATGTGCACTGAATGGAGAAGCCATTTCTCTGCACCTTTCTGCACAAAAACACGTCGCTAACTAGTTGGTTTCTTGTGGGCCTGTTCTTTTGGGTGGTGGTTTGCCTTTCCCTTCAAGCATATAGGGACAGAAAATGTGAGAGGAATCTTAAAATAGGTTGTCTGAGCAGAGGATGAATTGGCAACCAGGCAAAGCATGGAATGGCAAAGTGCTTGAAGAATGAAACCCCACCTCATCCCACCTTATCTGTGTAGCAGACTGTGCCTGGCTGTGGTGGAGATACCTTAGGATCAAGTACCTTGAAGACTGATATGAGGGTTTGGTTGCGGTTTTGGACAGATGGTCTCTGGATAAGTGAAGCTGTGGACACACCAGTAACTGGCTGTTCCATGGGAGTCCTGTCTGCATTCCCTCATACCCGTGGTAAATACAAGGTAATTTGAGGCAGCTTATGCCTTATTTATCCCAGTGGAAGTGTTGACATGAGCTATTACTGTGGAATGCCTGCCATGTAGCCATACTCTCAGATGTCCTAATGTTGAGAAACTAGCCCAAAGCACTTGGTTGAGGTTCATCCAGCGAAATTTCCTAGCTCTTAGTCATTTGCTCCATAAACTGTGATAGCAGAGCTGTATCAGTTGGCAAAGTCCTACGGCTCCTTGCTTATGGCTTGGAACAAAATTTAAGAGTTATGTATCGAGTTTAATTTGATGTAATAATAATATATATAGTGTAAACACACTAGATATATATTCTGTTGCTGGATTTAATCAGGAAAAAGTCATGTATGTAGAATTCCCCTCTTCATCTTTCTTTTAAAACCACATGCTTGCTCCTGGTTTGTATTTAACAGCACTGGTAAATGAAGTCCTCTGCCACAAAACAGGTGCAAGCCACCGTCCTGCCCTGCCAGCACGCCTCTGTCATTGCTTGGAGAGCCAGAGCTTGGCCTGTCTGGTGAAACTGCCAGTTGTGTTGCGGACACCTACTTAACAGAAACTGGAAGTGAAATCACGTTTTAATTGAACTTTGGCCACCTATTGGATAATTACTTTCAGCCACCATAAGACTGGGCTGGATTTGAAACAGCAGCCTGTTACTGAAAGACACCATTTCCCTTTCTGATCTGCCGAGCCAGCTCGTCCTCCAGAAGCATTTGAAAACATGCGAGCGGAGGGTGAGAACATGAAATTTCCCTGCCTCCTCAAGTGTGTTTGCCTGGGTCTCGTTCTCACACGCACTGTGTAAGCCTTCAGTTCATTGTTTGATCTTTAGTTCTCAGGTGCTGGTCGACACCAGTTTTGATACAAAATTCTTGGAAATCAGAGATGATTTGGAAGGGGATGAAACCCTTGTCCTACCAGACTCTTCCTGAAGCAGGCGGATGGTTTCCTTTCTTGTAAGGAGCAAGCGAGTACTCTGAGCCTGTGAGAGCCAGCTCGGTTCCTCGCTCTTGACACACACGAGTCAGGACACGTCTGCCAAGAGTTTTACTTGCACTTATGTTAGCGGAAATGTCCCTGATAAGAAGTAGTCGTCGTTGAAGTCTCATCGCTTCAACTGTGAAGGCTTTTCATTTTTTTGCATGAAGACTGCCAATCCATTTATATTTTTTGTTGTTGTTATATAAAAATGTGAGTGAGTGTTTATCTTTTCCTTTGAGATGTATGGAACTAGCTCTGGAATTGCTTCCAAGTTTACAAAACAAGTCTGTGGTTTAGACCTCTCTGATAAACATTTTTTTGTTGCTGTTGCAAAGTTGGATCAGACTTTTATTGTCATAATGGTTGGTGCACTTGGCAGCTTGCATTTTAAATAATTAGGAGATAAAATTGGACTGTGCTTGAAATCCAGCATATCTGTTGTTTTCTTGCTTTACTTGGTGATGTTTTTAATCCCCCTTTTAACTTTGAAGACTAATGTAAAGCAGTTAAGAACTGAGGGTTGATAATTTTTTTTGTCATTTTTGAAACCTAGATCCAAGCCAGCTTCTCTTGCAATTTTTCAGTCTCACCCTCCCAGGACACTCTGAGATAAATCAGTGTCTTTATCAAAAGAAGTAGGCCTTTTGTGGTGGTAGCATTGTAACATAAATATTCATCCTAATTTGCAGAGTTGAGACAATTATATTGAAGTTCCTGATAAACTTTACTTTGGGTTTTGAAGATTTAAAAATATGCTACTTGCTTGATTTCATTCATCAGTAGCCAGTAAGAGAGATTACTGCTCAGATGCATGAGAAGTGAGATGTTCTGAAAAGCTTGTGGAAAATCTTCAGCGCCCTTCATGGCACATGGAACAATGTGCCAGAATGAAAGGCAGGCATTGGAGTTCTGAGAGTTTTATCTTTTTCTCTTATTTTTTTCTTGTCCTCTTTCCCTCTTCTTTTTGCTGGACACTGCCATGGGGGTGGTGAGGAAGGAAGCACAGCAAAACAGCAGGCTAAATTGGGAAACATTCTTCCTGCTTAAGGAATTTTCTGTGTTAAATGTATATGTTGAAAATATTCTTTGTATAATTTTGAATCCAGCACACTGAGGAAAAGGATCCTCATTTGCAATATTGTTCAGCACCTTTTAAGGAGCTATTGGTTGCAGTTCTGGTCTGGAAGTGGAGGCATTTTAACAGCTGGAGAAGTAATTTGCTGTATCATTACAATCAAAATTTAAAAAAAAACAACCCACAAACAAACTTGGTTTAACTAACAATAATTTGGCAATATATTCTGCATTCAGCAGAGGATTAACAAGACAAAATTTGTGACAGTGTGGCTCAGGCTGTATCTTCAATATCCAGGCTTGGGAAGAGAGGTGTATTTTGGAATTAAGTAACATACACTGCAAGCATAGAATTCTAACTCATATGCAGATCTTTTTTTATTATTTTTTCTTATTATTATATTTTTATTGGGCAGCTTGTTGGAGGAGATCCAGATGCATAGGCAACTGGCAAAGCAGTTTTGTTCTGCTGCTGGTGGCCTTAATTAATCATGTCTAGATTAATTAGCTGATCCATTTGTGGATGCAATGTTTGGGGAAGAAAGTAACTGGGAGTGTTGTGAGCCAACAGTTAGGGCTCTTGCCCAATTATGAATAAGAAAACATACACTAGCTGATATTCTCAGAGCAAATGTGGTCCCTCTTCATGCTTCCTTGTGCATACATATGCAAATTTTAAATGGTGAAAATAGATGTTAAAAAAACACCAACTGAAATTTGAATGATAAAAGTATATACATAAAATCAAGCTGTTTCCTTGTGGAATGCGACTTCTGGGGAGGAACACCCAAGTTTTAAACTTCCTCCTTCAAAATTTATGGAAGCCTCAGAAACTTTACTTTTTTTTTTTCCTTTTTTTTTTTTTTTTTTTTAATACATCAGGATCTCTTTCAGGATTTGACTTTTTTTAAAAAAACGTGTATAACCACAGTACATTTCACAACTTGATTTAATGCAGCTTCCATGTGTCTTGAATACAATAGTAAATTCTGAAACCAATATTTCTTTAGAGAGCAGTAAAGTTGTTTCTTCATGACACCAGTAAGTAGTTCTCTTGCCAAGAAGTATATTGTAAGATTTATTAGACTCTCCATTGCCCTCCCTCAAGTAACCCAGATTTTAGCTTCAAGTAAAGCAAACATGTTCAAAAAGTACTCTTTAACTTCAGGCTAGGCGGATACAAAATAAAATCCTCCAGGGGTATATTACAACTAAAAGATTCACAAGCCCTCCAGGGGGTTTAACTTTTTAAGTAGGCATTTCACAAGTATTTGTTGCATAAACCATTATATGCTCCAGGCTGGAGTTCCTGGAGATTTTTTTTTTAATATAAGACATGCAGCAATAAATGTATTTTTGTGAAAAATAATATCTCATCTTTGCTTAGAAGTGATGTTCTTTGCTTTAGAGCATGTGTTTTCTTGGTTTAATGTTTAATATCAAATTTCTTGGACTGTCATTTTAGTCCACTCAGTACCTTGAGGTGCTGCTGTATGGAAGTGGGGAGCACACATTCCAACTAACTTCCTTCAGTCGTTTTTCGAAATCAAATGCTTTTGGTCTACTGCAACTCCATCTTTGGCAGTTGGAAAAACAAGTTTTGGAGACTGCAAAGGCAAGTGACAGCCATTTATATGTTGGTGTCACATAATTGAATAGACCAGATGGGCACAAATGCTCTGGAAAATATCGCATTGGAAAGAGGAGATAGGTAGCCTTTCAGTTTTAGGAGATCTGACCTCACTTTTCATATCTGTCAGAGACTTCCTTGTAAGCTTGGACAAGTCGTGTGTCTGTATTTTCCATGCTATTTATTCTTCTCACAAAGATAATTGTCCTTTATTTGTTTCTTTCAATGTCTAACTCCTGGGGCAGAGTCCCTGTATTCCAGTACTGTAATGTGCAAACCATTGTCTACAGTTTCATTGGAACCTCCAAGTGCTACTGAAATGCAAATGACAAATAAGAATATGAAGAATGGAAAACAAGTAATGCAAGACAACAAAAGGGTCCTTTTAAAATTGTAACAGAAAGCAATATAAGAAGTTTAATCCAACTTTGAGCCTTCCAGAAGTGAATGAGGAGCTGTAACTCAAAAGAGATGTTGGAAGAGAAGCCCTTGAGTATTACAGGCTACCAAGTGACTAGGAGGAGTCTTGATTGGCTTTTTAGATACCTTATTAGTGGAAATGGTGCATTTGAATAAGAATGATGATCAGTTTGAAGTAGAAAGACTAATAGAAACCCTTGTAAAAAGGGAAATTATGTGTCTGTCAGAACAGTGATATTCAAATCGTCAGACATGAAGGATAAAGACAAAATACCGAAAGCTTCAGAAAAGCAGGAAGGGAATGTAAATCCCAGCAAATTTCTCTCTTTCCAGATCTGAGTCCCTTACACAAGAAAAAGGAGAGCCCAGATACCTGTAAGAATGCCTTCTTGAAAGACGGATTGAAGCCAAAATATTGTGTTCATCAGAGCTGAGAATTATATAATAGGTTAGCGGTTTGATAGACTGACAGGGCTCTTGGTGGACAGAGATAGTCATCCTGTATCCAGAGATATTTTGAGATCTGGCAGTAGGAGGATAACTACTAGACGTTACTAAAGTGAAATAGTATTTGTCTTGAGACTTCAGTGTTGGAAAGGCACTCGTCAACACAGTCTCTCGAAGTGGTCACTCCCTACACCTCCATTTTCCAGAAGAGACTACTTCTGCCTGTTTTTTGCAGGAGCATCCTTGTCTCCAACAGGAGCTCATCAAGCTCTGACAAGACAGCTATAAGTTTGCTTCGATCAACCACTGCTTTCAAAAATCGAATCCAGGAACAATGCTTGCTTTAAAACCCCAATTTGTAGGAGAAAGATGAAGCTCTGCCTGCACTACAGTTCAGTACTTCTGCACCGGCTGCATAAAGTTTAGTGCTCTATTGCTGATTGCCAAAGGGCTTTGCTTATGCTTTGTCTCACATAGAAATTTGAAAACTGTTCATGAGAGAGCAGATTTGCACAATTATTGATTCATTCCAAACACTGCATACTTTTTAAGATGTATTTTACATAAAAGCACATGGCTGGTACAATCATGAAGACCTCACTAGTTAATCTAGCTGGCATGGTAACCTGCTGGATTTGTGCACAGCATAAATATGATTGGCTTTGGTGCCTGGAAAAGTATGAAATTTTTCCTGGTGTGGGCATGTGCTGACTGGGGAGGAAAGAGGTGGCAGTAGAAGGTTACCATTAATTAGAAGATGGTTTGATTTTTTTATTTATTTTGTAATTTTTTTTTTTTTTTAGTAAAAGCACACCACTTGTGATAAATCACTTTTTTCACATCCCATCCTCTGTACTCTATTTTAAATTTCCTGCACTGGAGGAGTTAGTTATATTAACAGGCATATACTCAATTATTTATATGCAAGGATTTTTTCTGTAATTTCTGTAAATGTTTTGATGTCTATTGCAGATAGTCTTTGAGGTTTTAGTGTTCTGGCTCTGTCATTTCCATTTGCATTCTTCTATTTGGACCTGACAAATGATATCCTTTTCTGTTGTGGTTATAGCTGATGCTGGTTTTCCATTTTATGGGCCCAGTAAAGTCCTTGGATGCATGTGTGCAGTTCAGTCATCTATATATTTTTTTACAGTCTTCTTCCCCCTTCAGATGCTCATCATTTCAACATGACAGTATTCAAATGTTGCAGCTTCTCCTGGTCTCCTATGGACTAAATAAAGTGAAAATGAGCCAAATTCTTTTCACGTTTACACAAACACAGTGCTTCACTTTGGGAGTGAATGTGTGAAAAAGAGAGATTTGTTTCAACATGCCTGGGACTTTTATGTCTCATACCTGTTCATACAACTTGTGCAATTTTTGCGAAGTCTAACTACATTAATGACAGAGCAAATTTCATTATTAGGAAGCAGTGCTGTTAGTCACATAATATGCTGGAATCAGACAGTTGGCAATAATAACTGGTATTGTTTCAACTCTTGTCTCACTGAAAATTACTAACGTGAAATGTAAATTACATAAATAAAATTACTAGAGGGCCTTTGAGGGCATCATTGTTACAGAGCAGTTCATTCGTTGTTCACCTGGGATGGAAAGAAATGGATTTGAGAGGACACATATACTCATAATTCAAGCTGTCCTGCTTCACAGGTAGAAAGAAGGCATAGCCAGCTGAGGGCTGATCTACTTGTTTATTTATTTCTAGTGTCTTAATGATCCTCTGAAAGTTTTTTAATTTTTTTTTTTTTAAACCAGATGCTAACTAGAAATAAAACCCACTACTAACACATTTACTTTGCATTTAGATTGGAGAGTGTGTTGTTCATGACATAGTTTACAGACAAATTGGAGATCAGGACGCATGATCAGATTTTCTCCATCTGTGGGAAATTCATTGGAAACTTAACATGGAAAGAGGCAAAAATCTTAGATATCTTTCTGGTAGCTTAGATATCTTAGGCATTTTCCTTGTAGCCATAGAGGTGCTAGGATGCTGCTCCGTCTTTGGTTCCTGATAGCTCACCAGCTCCTCTGTAGAATGTTGGGATAGTCCTCCTAGAGAGCTGATGGAAAATCTAAACCAATGTTAGATTGCGTTATCTTTTCTTTGGGGCTAAAGAAGATTTGGAAGGGAGCCAGGGTGATGAACCATCATGGGTTTTCTTTGATCTCTTCCTGACAGTGTGAGATGAAGCATTTCCTTATGACTGCAGAGCAGCAGTCAGTCCTGTGGATGCAATTGAAACTCATTTTTGTGTTGCAGATCCAGCTAGTCTCCTTCCTACATTTACTTACAGGAAAAAGGGAGAAGATTAACCTCATTTTGCTGCCTGCATATTACCTTGAACAGGATGGACTGAAATCTGAATAGTGTGCTGTTGAATTCTTGCTGGTTGATTTTTGTGGAGAGCCTGCATGACTTATTTTAATTTTGCTTCATTTTTTTATTTTTCTTTTTCCCTTGATTCTTCCTTTTTTCAGTCATTTGAAATAGGGAATGTAACTTGAAACTGGAAGCAAAAAATTTGCTTTGAGAGATCAAGAGTCTTTTAAGCAGCTTACTGGATCAGCAGTTGCAAAGTTATCATGAGGCCTGAACTCTTTCTATGGGTTTAATGGAAGCAGCACAGTGCAAGAGCAAACATCACAACTCTGTATCCTCAAGGGAAGACTTAGTGCTTTACACATACAAGCAGAACTAAATACTGTACTTTGATGTACTCCTTCTTTTTTTTTTTTTTTTTTTTTTTTTTATTAGTTTCAACCTGTTGGGAATAAGTTTTTCTGCACTCATGGTGAAGATTTACCTTGATGTTTTGTGGATTTCATAAACATTATATAAAACTGGAAAGAAGGACACTTCTTGTAGATGGTAACCATCCTAACAGCTAGAAGATACAGATTTGTGTCAGTGTGAGTTTGATACAGTTCCATGTGTAAAACTGTAGTCATCATGTGACGAGATTATTGCAATGTGTAGTATTTGGTCTTTGCCTGGTACTTTTTTTGCTGCGTTTGGTGAAAGCAGAATGGATGCCCGGTGTCCATTTCGCAGAGGTGGGCTGAGCTGTTCCATATGCTGAGTTAGACCCAGTGGGTCTCTGATCGGATACAGTACCAGGACTCCAGTTTTCAGACTGTATATGGTGGGCAGTTACCACAGCACACTGAACTCTGGTGCTAGTCATTATATTATCTGAGTGTAAATCTGGGTGTTGACAGGTGAGATACGGTGGGCTTCACTCCTGTGAGAGTCTCTTTTTAAAATTCTGGGTACTAAGTTCTGTGAGCTTTCTCAAGGCAGGAGCACAGTGCTTCAGCTTTACCAGAGGGTCGGCTAAGCAAGGTCAGCAGCAGCCAGGGAGCGACTCTATCTAGTTTGCCGTATGTTTAAAAATCTTGTTTCTCTATCTAGGATGTCTCATGTGCATTGGGAAAAATGAGGCAAAGAGCTGGTGTAATCCTCTGGGCTGTCAAGGTTATCCCCTGTGGTTCCAGACAGCCATGCCATATAAGCACATTTATAAACTGACCAAGATCCATTACAATAAAATAACCCAACAATGCTCCAGGGTTTTTGATTGTTCATTTTGGGGGTGAAGGGAAGAGAAGATTGCCCCGTTTTTCCCATTGAAAAGGTGTTCTGTTGCTGAAATATGGGTAGCAATGACGTCTAATTGCAGCCTAAATTAATTACCCTGAAATACAGAAACACACCTTTTTAGCAGCAAAAACAAAGCCTCAGAAAAGGAAAACTAATGGCTCGTTCATAGAAGCATCAGGTTTCAACCACTGAAATGCCCTGACACAACAGATCCAAATCCTGGTAATGCCTGTGCTTATCCTTCAAAGGTAAATAAATTAAGCACCATGGACTTCAGTGGCTGGAAATCTGTCATGGAAGGGTAGAATTTCCTTTTGTTCATCATCTTTAAATACAAAGTGTCTCGATGTGCCTGATGTAAATTCCCCCCCCCCCCCCCCCCCCCACTTCTCCACTGTATAATGTACTAAACTGATTTCATCAGCTCACTAAATGCTATACGTCAGATTAAGGTATGTTTAAAACTTCCATAAAAACTCCCATACCAGCTGGTACACTGTGGAAATTCAAGTGCAAAATAATAATTTTAAAAAAATCTTTGTTGTAACAGCTGAAATACTTGTATTTGTGTCGACATAACAAAAAGGTATTTTGAACCTTTCCTAGGGTTTTTGTGGAAGGGAAAAATCTGCAGTAAAAAAATCTGTAGGTATTTCTTGTGAGGTTCTGCAATACGTGCAGTACTTCTTCATATCTGGAAATCTGGACTTGAACCAAATTTCCTACTGAAACCAATAATCGTGGTTGAGTAATATCAGTAAAGACAGGGGGACAACCCAAAGCTGGTTTGGAATCCTACTGTGAATTTTATTTCCTAGACAAAGACACACTGTGATAAAACTTAATTTCAAAAATAGTCACATTTTATTCAAAACTGCTGAAATGTTTGATTTTTATGTGTATGAAAAGAATATTTCTAATGTTTGAGCAATTTTTTGTTCAGATATTTCATTTATAGCAAGTAAACAAGCAGAGAAGGTTGAAATTGAAACTTACGTGTTTGAAAATTATCTAAATAAATATCTAGATGCTTTGAATGACCCAGGAAGACTTTTTAGAAAAAGATGAATATGTCACTTGTGGCTTTTTTTTTTTTTTAATCCTTCCTTGAGAGGTAATTTTTCTGAAGTTTTGAAAATTGTTGTCCAGCTCTCCAAGGTTTTTAGCTCACATTACATTTATGGAAGTCCATGTTTAAAGTCTGCTTTGATCCTTCCTTGTGTATAGAACTATATGCTATGAACATTTTACAGTTTGTTACCCAAAATAATTGGGACCTGCAATAATTGTATATGCAACAGCATTGTAGTGAAATAATGCTGAACTTCCCATGTGCAACACAAATGTTGCCTCAAATCCAAGGACTCACGTGACAGCTCTTCAAGAAGGTTTAGCAATACTTGGCTTTAAAGGGTGTCTTAGCTAATTAGTGTATTAGAGCTCATGGGCCACGGCTTGTGAGTTCAGAGCTTCTGCTAATTAAGTTTTGAATGTAATTTTAGTTAAACTATTAAAGCTTTGTCCCAGGGCTGTTCTCATTAAGCAGCACTCCAGCTCTCCTGGATTTTCTTTGTTCAGAGCTCTCTTGCAAGTGCATGGAGGCACATCTGGTACTGGCTATGGCATTCACATGGGTCTAAAACTGCTGCAAAAGAAACAATGCAATGAAATTTATCTGGGAAAACAGTGAGATCACAGCATAACATTTCCCTGGAGAAAAGCCTGAACCTTTTTTATGATCTGGCTTAGTACTTAGTACGGTACCCTTAACCATCAAACTCCAGGGCGTATGAAATCTCAAAGGATGGAAATGGAAATATTTTTTTGTTTAGTGAAGGCTAGAGTACACCAAGATAATGATTTCATCTCCTCCTCCAGGAATCATTAAGGGCCTAAGCCCCACTGAGTAACACGTACATAAAAGAATAGTAGGTAGGTAGTTCCTGCAAATGGGTATGGGATCACATACCATGAACCACCTGTGACTTGAGTTACACTGAAACTTCGCAAATCTCTGTTACATTTCTGGTGTTATAATATCACTTTGTTTACCAGCTTTGGGCTTTTAATTAAATTTTACAGGATACTTGCCCACAATATGGATTAGGCCCATTATGTTACTTGGGGGGAAAAAAAAATATTACCAAACTCGAGGCTTTAAAATTGGCAGTTGCTCAAATTTATTTTTTCTTAAGACTTAACAGGCATGTCCAAATGAACATGGCAATTTGTTTAGAATAGAAATGAATACACTGTTTTGTTGTATCCGAGATCTGTGTAATAGACTGTGACATCTCCTGCTGTGATACCAGGTGAAAAATCTCTTTGAAAAGGGCCAAACCCCACCCGTTCCCATTGGCCTATAATGCATCATTTTCTAGCTGGTGGCCATAGCCCGCTCGCGTGCAGTGGGGGAGGCTGCAGCCTGCTGAACTCGTAAGCTGGCTGCACTTTCACGCTAGTGTTGCTGCATAGCATGCAGATATGGAAAGGTAAGTGGAAAGATAAAACTAAAATGGATACTTGGGAGGTGGCATTCTGTGGAGGTGAAGGGAAGTAGAGGCAAAATTTTTCTCTTTGCATCTCAACAGAGCACCCTATGTAGCAAAAGATAACCTGTTGTTACTGTTTTTCTGTCTCCTGATTTATTTTTTTCCCTCTCTATCTGCCTTTCCCCCAGTCTTTCTTTCCCCCCCCTCTACTTCTCATTTTTCCTTTCTGTCATCATTTCTTGTTGCTTATGGAACAAGAAGCTGCAGGAGTGACAGGACAGAGTTTGGACTGCTGGGCTAGGGCTGCAGCTGCTTGTCACTGCAGCGGTTCACCACTTGGAGGGAGCTGGAGGCAAACTACCAGCTGGGAAGTGGAGAGGGAAGCCAAGAATGCGTATTTGGTTTGCCACACACAAATACTTTGCAGCAAACAGTGCCCAGCACCTGTGCATGGAGATCCTACCCTGTAGAGATGCTGATAGATCTTTACCTGTTCCTGGGTATAACTTCACTAGGGTGTTTAGCTGTGTTTCTGTGTGTATGATGAAAGTGTGATTTTTCTTAAGTGTTGGGTTTGGCTTGGAGTTCCTGGATTGGGCCAGTCTGAAACTCCAAATGAACCTCAGAAGCTTCTCCCTGAGGAAACCATAGCCATGGTCATGGTTTATCTAAACAGTGGGAACTTGGAGTAGTAAGCTCTCAGAGAACCTTTCAGTCATGTTCAAGGACAGTATTTGCCCTTACCCCTGACTCGTGGACCTGTCCTTTTAACTTCTCTTCCATGCCAGTTATAGTCCTCCCAGTTCTTCCTGGGGCAAGAACTCCGCCTGAGCACCAGCATCATTTCAGATTCCAGCCGCTCTTCCTGTTGTTTCTCTGTTGAGAAACTTGTTGAGCAGCACTTGTTGAGACTGTGGCATGTTTTACTCAAATCCTGGTTTTCTTTTTTACCAAGGAGAAACCACCATTCCCTCAGTTGGCTTGGCAGGCTACCACAGTGAGTTAGCAGTAGGAAGCTCTGTAAGGCTCCTGTTGCAGCTCAAATTTTTAACCCTTTTACTATGTGTCAGGGAATAGTTGCTGCTTTTGAGACTGTAGCAAGGTAGCTCAGGGCTCATCCTGCTAGGCTGATGGGCTGGCTTTGCATGTCTTTGCTTCCTCTAAATCAACACCATTGAGAAAGTTTGTCAGATAAGGTTTATCTATGTCACCTTGTATTAATTTTTCTTTTCACGTACCCCAAGCTAAACATCAAAAGGAAGATAATGGATTGTGGGCATAGTTTAAGCTGTAATAAGTCTTTACTTATGTCTTTGCTATTAATAAGCTTTGGTTACTTCTTTTGAGGGGAGCAAGTTTTCATAACCAGCAGAACTTGGTGAATGTGAGACCAAACGCAAGGACAGTGCTTATACTTCTACAAAGGAGATTCTTTGCATGATGGATATGTTAGTGTGTTTATTAGATGTTGCGTTGGTATGAGGCTATACCTCTTGGAGGTAATAAACAGTTCAGCTCTTATTTCCTGTCAAAGACTAGCCCTGTGGGAAAAGTGAATGCATCAGCAGATATGTGTTTTATGTAAAATCCAGTTACTGTATTCTTAACTTGCTCTAATGGTTGCTTCTAAGGAGTGTCATGTCTATGTTGAGGCAGAAGCTTAGGTTAATTTGGTGGTGAGATTATTACTAATAGTTGTATCTAAATAGTATTTGGCATGATAGCCTGAAACGGTGAGTGGTGTGGATGATAAGAATGCTACTGTGTCTGGCAAAGAAAGTAATTTGAATGGCTACGATTGTGGTCAGAATGGGCCAGCATACACTTGTATGCTGTCCGGACTTTTCTAATGTAAACTGCGACTTGCCACGGAGAAAGAATGAGTTTGAGCCAGGCCTGTTTCCCCAGGCTTTTCATTCTCTTATTCCTTCCCCCCACTACAGTAAAACACTGGATATAGCAGTACAGCAGCAGGTCTCTCCAACGACTTGATTACTGTGAGGCTGCTCATCCCTCACCATGCTCGGTGCAGAGCTGTTTCTTACAGCAACCCGGTGTTACTGGCTTGTCATTGAAAAATGGGCCACAGAAAAGGTAATGCCTTGCTGAAGTTGTCTTGGGAGCCTAGTATTAATAAGAGAAGTTATCCTAAAGCTGTGGGCCAATACTTTGTTTAGCTATATTAGGTCTTTGAACTGGTATTTCCCTTTCCTATCTGTCCCCACTTTTTGTAATTGTTTTTTTCCAGCTCAGCCTCAAACCTCAGACTGCCTTGGACATTTCTTTTTCACTTTGTGTTCTATGTTTGCTCTTTTCTCTCCATGTTCATCTGCGTCCACATCTTTGTTCTCTGAAAAACAGCAGAATTTCTTCTGTGTCCTAGAGCAAAGTTGTACCGTAAGAGATTTCTGCTCCAACACCACCAAAGCTAGACGTAGGTTTGCCTTTTCTCTCTTCCTCATAGACACAACATATCCAATATAGAGATGTGCAAAAGAAGAAAAGTTCAGCTTTTCTTTGAATAATGCTAAAACTGCTTGGCATTGCCTGGCATTGTGTCTGTGTCCATTCAAGAAGGGTGACAAAGCAAGTATTATATGGAACATTTTATCATACTTCTGCAATTATATACAGCCTTAAGGCCATCATTCAGGAAATGGGATGAGGGGACTTCTACACTATTTTCCGTGTTCTGTTGAACCCTTATGGGACTGGGAATAAGTAGTTTCACTTCTTTTGGATCATTTTTCCATTACTATGTTTACTTACATTTCTCACCTATTAAAGATGTGTAGGGCAGGATATATCTTCCACTTGTATTTAGAGTCTGAATATTATTTGGATTTTTAGACACTTTCAAAATGTAACTGGTATTTTCAAAGTTTGCTTAATTGTGTAATCAACTGCATTTCTATGATCATAAATTTCTCTGTTGTCTTAGCCATGAAAGATATCATTGAATCTCTCATATGTTCTGTTCATTTTGGAGGAAATAGACTCCCTTTTGTATATATCAGATTTGTTTAATGGAATTAGCTGTCTTCCTTACCAGAATTATTTTGATGATTTAATCCCTATGGAATTTGATAGGAAATGTAATCTTGTTCTTGTATGTAGCACTTTAGTTATGATGTTCACAGCTGTGAACTGGGTTTCCCTTATGCCTGTCTTACTTCCCCTGTCTTTGTTAATATGAATTTGGCCAAATGTGGTTTATAGTTAGATTTCATGCTCATTACAGTGTGACATGAACTGGTAGCCTGCTGAAATGGGCTTTCAGAGGTTTAAGAGATGGGAAGCCTTACTAGTGTGTTCGAAAAATAAACACTGCAAGGAAGTTTCTTCATTAGATGGTGCTGGGAACTAAACCCTGGGAATTTGAGAATTATCTATGTACATATCTGAGCACTTAGAGCTAAACCAGGAAAGGTGTGAGGTTTCAGCTTAAGTCATACCTGTCAAGGGTTAATGGGAGTTGAAGCTGGGCTACTTCCTTTGCAGCAGTATCCTTTTACATACCTGCTTTTAAAAACCTGCTAACCAAATACAATCTGGCCCTTCCTCAAAAACCCGTTCTCACTTTCCTAAGGTTTAACTAGGGCTGTCTGTCCAAATCTGCTCACATAACGTTTTATATCACATGGGAGAATCGTAACTACCAGTGGAAAAGGCCACAGATTTCTCCTAAGAGCAACGTCTTCCAAGAGTCCGTATCTTACGTGACACCTGAGCTGAGAGCTCAGGATTATACCCACTTGGAGACATTCATTTGTAACTTCAGTTTCTCTTAAATTTGGTATTTGTATATGAACATGCCCAAAGTTTTATAAATACATTTAAAAAATCCTTTTTTTTGGTGTGGTTTCCAGAATTTGCCTTTATCATATATGTTGCTCTGCTTATTCATTTTTAATGAGGACATCTGATTGCTTGCATGATTGACACAATGAAAGGAAAACTCAAAATGGAAATGCAAAAGCACACAGAAGTTGATTAAAAATAAGTAGATTCTAAAATGAATTAAGAATTGCTTTTATTTATGTATTTTCATTTAGGAAAGATATTTTAGGAATTTAGGAAGATATTTTATTGAATGGGGGAGTAGGTTTGTCTGTTACAGCCTTCTCCTATGACTAACTTTGCTTAGAGGCAACTGTTCTCTTTTAAATCAGATCCATGCCTGTTGAGAAGAGCCGTTGGCCAGAAGAAAATTGGGTTGTAAAAGTAAGAGTTCTACAGGTTACCAGATGTGTGTGAGTTCACCCTCATTTTTAGGTCTGAGGTTTGATAAACCCTCCTCTGTGGCAGGTATAAATGACTGCTCAAATAATTTTGAGGGATGCATGTTAAAATCAGGCTGGCTCGCTGTTTTTCGTTACGGTGAGTGGCGGGTTAGCCTCTGAAGCCCGTTATCTTACTACAAGTCCAGGGTGTGCCAGAAAACGTGTAGTGCCTGAGTGTACCTCTAACCATATAGGGATAAGAGTTGTTTTCCCTTTTGTGAACTAATTAAAGATTTTCCTTCCTAACTTTTTTCAGGCATCTTGTTAGTTCAAAAAAGTTGCTCAATGTTTGTAGAAAATGAGAGGGAGTTTGACTTCTGCCTTCTATTTAACCACAGCAGATGCTCTGAACTGTACTCTTCTTCCCAGTAAAGTAATTTACCTTGAAGATGAGAAGTGGAAACATATTGTTTAAATAGCTGACTTGATTACTCAGAAATGAGGCTGACCAAAATGAGTTGATGACTTGTACCTCAAGACTAGGCTATTAAACAAAACTAAACATACAATGGTATCAGCAAAAGTCTGGGAGAATCAGACCTCATTGTAATGGGGACGTTAGGAGTATTTTTTTAAAACAAATAAGCACGCTGAGTCAAGGAATAATGAAAGTGATGCCGCAGTTTGTCTGCAAAACTGCAATTGGAGGTCAGGAGTGAAACTAAGTGGGTAAAACAGCAAAGTGCCAAAAAAGAGGGTACTGGAGGCATGAATGTTGTCTAAAACAATGAACAATGAAGACAAATGTGCTGCATATGACACAATACAGGAAATTATTCTGAATTTTTTAATGACTTGAGCTATCAAGAATGTTGTAAATTACAACTAAGCTGGAAAAGTTTCAGATGCTCAACTTAGTAAAGTTGGGGTCAAAACCTGCAGTACCGACTTGGCTAAATTTCCATAGTTATCTTTCTAAGGTATTCTAAGACTTCCAGCTTTCACAAATAGGAAGTTCATTACTAATTTGGTAACAGTTTGGATATCTTATTTAAATAAAACAGGCATAGGAAAACTTGCAGATTTTATACAGCTTGCATGCAAAATCTGCATTTTATTTATGGTTAGCCTTTGTCTTGCTAACACCCCTTGTCACAACTGCTGAGGCACCGTGCAAGTACTCTGTACTTCTTGTCATGTCCTGAGCTCAGTTCATCTTGGCTAACTTTAGATGTCTACAAGGTAAATGTTGACATCTGAGCTAGTCATGCTGGCTCCTTTCATCAGTGGAAAGAAAAAGAACCTTAAGTGAGGTCAGTTTTAACACTTGTGACTCTTTCTGGTAAGCCACGTGAGCAGGGATGTCTATTTTGCTGTTTGTGTTACGCAGAGCAGAATGAGACCTCGTCTCTGACTGGCTCCTCTGGGCAGTACTGTTATATATAGACCATGGGTGAGAATTTTCTTATAGCATTGAGGACGTTGTTATTTTTGAATATATAGCAGGAGGTAAGTAAGGTAGGATTAGCTGCTCAGTGTCTAGCTGCTTTGAAATTTTACAGTTAGTTGTGCTATTTTAACCAGAGGAGATATATCAGGTTTCTAGGGATAGACTTATGTCCACTGTGTGCGCTGGAAGTCACTGCTGTGTCCAAAATTGTCACCTTCTCTCAGGAAAAACAAAAACCCCAACCATGTTCAGTGGCTGAGAAGGAAGAAACTTACCAAAAGAAACACTGCAATAAAAATCTGGGAGAGGGTATGTGTATGTATAAAAGGAGAAGAGCAGATGACAGAAAAAGGAGAAAGGAAGGCTGCCGACTGTCTTTATTCATTGCTGCTTTAAGGAAGGCCATTAAGCTAGAGAGCAAATTGGAATGTCAGCAGCAACATGCAAGCATTAATCTTGCATATCTGAAAGGGAGTAGATTTAGGAACCATTGGCTGTGAAGCTTGGCCTCTGTTGCACTTCATTAAGTGTGGGTGTTTAAGGGACAGCGTGTTTGTGTGTGCATGTGTCAGAGAGAAGACAGAGGCCAAGGGGCTTATCTTGGCAGAACCAGAACATGACACCCACTATCAACAGTGGGTGCATCTCCTCTACAGATAAGAGGGGGTTTGTCCCTTGATCATCTTGTTCTCTGTGTTTTCAGTGTTTGCCTGTGTGTCACAGCACTGGATAAGCACTCACAGTACTTCCCAGCCTTGTGCTAAAACTATGAATTATCCCGTATATCTTGGTATCTGCTTTTCATATTGATCAGACAGAAAATCCTTGGTTTTTTCCCTAGTGGCACAACTCAAAGTAACAGCTCCGTTATGTTAGAGGTGAGATGTGTGCCAGTAGGAAGAAGTGTGTGTATGTGTAAATAACTTGAGCAACTTTTTAACTTTTCCAGACTGGTTCAAAATATTGAACATCTTTTTCACCATATGTACAACCAGCATAAGGAGCAGGTAGTAACCCTTTCACTCTCCTTTGGAAGGATTATTGGCCAATGGTTACAAAGTAGGTGAGGTTATAAGAAGTCCTGGGTTCTTTGATCAGTCCTCTTGAGCTCTTTAACTTCTGTGTGCCATGCTTTATCTGTCTTGAAAATACCTTTAAAGTTTTTCAATCCGCCTTGTGTCTCGTACCATCCTGTCACCTGCTGCCACTGCTCACCACCACAGCTAGTTGTCATACTTATTTTACGAGGTTCTGTTAATATCTATAAAGCAGTTTGTACTTACTTTCACTCATGGATTTCAGTGTTTTCTTAGTATCTTCCTGATGGCATGGTATTTAGGGACAAGGCTTTGTCTGTTAAATAACTTTTCATTTGAGAGTGAGTAATGCTAGTACATGAGACTTTCTTGAACAAAAGATGATGTCAGCCTCTTGCAGGAAGGAAGAAGCCTTGCCTGTATTTTAGTGGCACAGATAAGAGGAGGGGAAAAAAAAAATATCCCTTCCCTGAATACTTGTGCTTAAAGTAGAAGGAACTGCTATCACTCAGATCTTGAGCTGCTTTATTGTAGCCTGGTCTTCCTCTTTGATGCCTTTTTTTTCCTTTAGAGCCCTGTAGTTAATTAACTCACTTGATTAAAAGCAAAATGTCCAAACTCACGGGTCACCACACTTGGGAAGTTTAGATGTCCCATTTAAAAATAGGCATCAGCACCTGATATGCCTTTTGAAGACAGCGGGAGCCAGTCCTGCATGAGCTGGCTAAATATAGCGGCAGCCCCACCACTTGCCAGAGAGATTAATAAAGAAATTCCATTTGAGCAGGTAGGGTGCAGTAGATCCAGAAGATCTAGCTGTACTGTCTGGTGGCATGGGCTCTTGGAGGAGAATTGCTTTGATTTTATTGTTTCAATATAGCGGTATAGAGAAACTTGCTCGGTCAGATAGTCAAGTTGTGAACGAGAAGGATTTTATGTACCTTTTACTCAGTTATTACTTGGACAGCAGAAGTACTTGAAAATGGCTTTTTTGCTTCACAGCTGCTTGCACAGCTTAGCCCTGTGTGCAACCTTCACTTAGTGAAATAATGAGAAAGCTAAATGATCCCAATTGCACAGTGCACCGTGACTCCATGTTTCAGCTGTCCTGCATTTTAGTTTTGTATTTACTATTCCACATGCACTATTTTTTGCTTCATTTGTGTTATTGTAAATGATTGGCATCAGCTAAAAGGGATGGTGTAAGTCTAGTTAAAGGAGCTGGACTGGCGAATTACTTAAACTAAAGTTTAATTCCACAAATTTATTTCTTGTGTTCCTTGGTTTAGGCATATGTTTTAAGTCTGTGAGATTTGGAAGGTTGGAAGGTTTTGATGTATGTTGATTTCTGTACATAAACACAAGCCACCAGCTGTCCAAAAAAGGAGAAGCTAATCCAGTGAAAAGGCTAAGATCTGAAATGTGAAATAGAAACAGTGGGTAAGAGGAGAAAGCGGAGAGATTAGCCAAGTTAAAGATGCAGGAACAAATTCTGAAGGCTGCAGATAGCTTTTGGAGTGCTTTTGCTCCACGTACTTACACTAAGTAATCCATCCTCTGAAATGAAGCCTGAAAAGTTTTGCTTGCATCAGTCAAAAAAAAAAAAAAAAAAAAAAAAAAAAAAGCTTTAACTGAAGGAGAGGAGAAGTACTGTTGTGGAATCGTTGATCTGTATGATCAATATAAACTTCCTTTGCTTGACTGCAAAGGTACCTTCCAGTTTTGGACAGGGCTCTGCTGAGTGTAATGTCTTAATATCTGCCTTGGTCTGCAGGCAGCACCAGAGCTGCTTGTTGCTGCCATTGTACTCTTACATTTCAGAAGTGTGAACAGGAATTGTCCAGGACAGTTTGGAACAGCATCAAACAGACTTCTGCTGCTTAGGAGAAATTTGTAATTCCTTCGCGTGTCACTAAAGATGTAAAGTAAATTCAGTGTTGACCAGATTTTGACACACACAATGTAATAGTCCACTGTTAAAATTCAAGTTCATCAAAGATCAGTCAAACACAGCAAATATCTCCAACACAGGAGGCCCTGAAAAGCTGCTGGAGATAGTGTGCCTCTGGGAGTGTGGCACCTCCAGCAACTGAGAAAGAGAAGGTTGATTCTGTACCATGACATTGTGTCTGTACAGGTATAAAAACTTGTTGATACCCTGTCATTAGACCTTATCGCTGCATTTGGTGTGTAGTGAGCAGCATAGGGTTACCATGTATGCCTTGTAATTATAAAGCAGGTTCCTTAGGAAAAAGTTGTATCTGAAAAGCAACTTTTTAACCTTGATTGGTAGGGTTAGTATTTCAAGTATGTGGTATTAATAGATCTTTCACCTTTGTAGATTATTTCATCTTGTCTCCAAAAATCTGATACTTAGAAACACACCCACTTACTGCATACAGATGTTCTGATCTGGGGACCCTCTTCAGGTAATAATTTGGCCTCTTTGAACATAAGAGCTTTTTTTTCCCCACAGGCCACTTGAAGCTGAAACAGATGCCTGCCTGACCAGGAGGGCATACTGATGAACACCAGACTGTCTAAATACTAGCAAAAGAAGGAAAGAACAGTGACTTGCAAGAGTGGGAGAAAACATACTCTAAAAAACCTTCTATGGCCTCTGTATCCATGGTCAAAATATGCTGAGAATTACTCAAACACACCTAACACAAAGGTGGCACTCCTCTCAGTGAGCTCTGTCCCGTATTTCGTCCCAGTAGGTGTGTGATGCAGGCAGGCAGATTCAACATTTCAGGTGGGGCTGAGAGCCAAAATATCTTTGCTTTAATTTCTGAGCTCACATTAATGAGCCTCAGTATCAGTTGCTGATGGAAAGTGTTTACCAATGTCACCGTCTCTCTCCACACTGAAATAATGCTGTTGAAATAATGCCTTTTAGTAATTAAAATAATAATAAAAAAAGAGATATGGAGCTAATTTTGTTTTGTCAATATTGTTGCTAAAGATGGGTCGTTTCAGCAGTTGCAGGAGAGGCACAGGATCCAGATGAGTACTGCAACTGAATGGAGAAGAGGCTGAAAGAAGTATGTATTCCGTAGAAACCCATCAAATAATTCTCACCCCTCTCTCTAAGAAGGAAAACAAAAGCATATTCCCCAGATTCTGCTGCCATTCTCTCCATTCTCTATATATTCCTTTAGTATGGAAAAGAGAGAGAAGCTCGTTCCAACAACCTTTTGCATTAGGCAAAAAATAAATTTCTTTTTAACACTTGCACTGCCCTGGGAGGGGCTTGTCTCTGGAAAGCCTCATGTAGAGATGCTCCCCTCGGAGATGATCTGGTGAAATTAAGGCAGGGAGGTGCTGATTCCTGGGGCTTGCTTTTTGTGGGGGATGGCAAGGAGTCCTTTGCACACAGGACAGCTAGAAGCCCACAGGCTCGTTTAAATGGTAGTTCAGTGCTTAGTGCAAGTGGGTTCCAGCTCATCGTCGGGGCATGGAGGCATAGCTGCGATGCAGATAATTATTGTTACTGGCCTGTCACGTTTGTCGTGGATCTGGCTGGGCTAGAGTTAATTTTCTTCCTAGTAGCTGGCACAGTGCTGTGTTTTGGATTTAGTATGAGAATAACGTTGATAACACACTGATGGTTTAGTTGTTGCTAAGTCGTGCTTACCCCAAGTCAAGGACTTTTCAGTTCCCCGTGCTCTGGCAGGGAGCAGGGGCACAAGAAGCCGGGAGGGAGCAGAGCCAGGACAGCTGACCCAAGCTAACCAAAGGGATATTCCATACCATAGAACATCGTGCTCAGTATAGAAACTGGGGGGAGTTGGCTGGGGGCCAGTGATCACTGCTCAGGGACTGGCTGGGCATTGGTCAGCAGGTGATGAGCAACTGCATTGTGCATCACTTGTTTTTCTTGGGGTTTATTCTCTCTTTCCTTCTAATTACAAATTATTATTAATATTATCATCATTATCGTTATCATTGTATTCGACTATTATTATTTAATGATTAAACTGTTCTTATCCCACGGGTTTTACTTTCTTCTGATTTTTCTTCCTCATCCCCCTGGGGTGGGGGGGAGGGGGAGTGTGTGAGTGGCTGTGTGGTACTCAGTTGCTGGCTGGGGTTAAGCCACAACACATTTCAAGAGTAAATAGAAGCTAAACGCCATATTAAGTGAAGTTTGAAATAGAACCAGCAAGGAAGAGCTCTACAGCTGGTGTTGCACAGGGGACCACATAAAATCTTGTCTATCTCATCTGCTTTCAGGGGTCTTCCTTTGTGCAGTATGTTTGTACAGAAAATTATCTATAAAAATCTACTTGTGTTTGAACCTTCTGGACTCTTTTTGTTAAAAGCTTTACTGTTGGGAAACTTGAAGAGGGGAAAACTCCCTTCCTTTTCAGAGTATATGCCAGTAGTGTCTTCTGGATACTCAGTCGCCTCATTCTTCCCCTGTAGTTATGTCTTTTCCCCTTTTGTGGAAGAGAGATATTTTAAGTGTGTTGTATTAATTTTTTTAAAGAAAAGAATATGTGGTTGGAAGTAAGCAAATTTCAGGTGGGCCTGGGTGGTTGTTATTCTCCTAAGATGTTGACTGTGTTTCTAATGTCGGGTTCATTTTTACACAGATATTATTTAAAACATAAAAAAAACCCCAAACTTTCTAGTTTCTTCAAAACCATATTGTCCTTCTGCCTGTATTTCCCTTAAAAGTTGTCACCCAACTCTCAAGTCTGAAACTGCAGAAAGTAATTGTTTCAAACAACATCTGGTCTTAAGAAGACATTTTCTATTGTCTGTGCTCCATTAAAAACAATATTTCCCTTTCTGAACTCTTCAGCTGCTTTTCTTTCTGCTGAAAAACTTGGCCAAATCAGATTTAAGGGGAAGATTAACACAAACAAGAGGCTAGAAGGTCAAGGGGGAAGGAAAGTATTTAGTGGTATCACCAGTTTTAAGAGCGTTGTACAGCGATACTGTTGTATCAGTCTTTGGGTAGTCTGTGCTCCTGTGTAGTTTCTAAATGTGTATATCGCATGAGTTTACAGTAAGGAAACTAATTACTTAGTTTAACAGGAGTTGTTTCTTTGGAGTCTTCCCCAGCTTTATTTTGGGTCCTGAAGAAGGTGGATAGAAGCTTTTGGAAATCTGCAGCGTTCCCCTATGCTGACTGTGGAACAGATAGGTAAATCCTGACAGACCAAGACAAATTACATGCACTTGCCTGTCTGTAAGAGACAGTAATATATTGGAAATATATTTCTTTGCCAGCACCTTTCCCACATTGATTCATCTCGTTCCAGAAGCTTAATCATAGCCATTTGAATGTGCCATTGCAGATATTAATTCAGTTTGACACATCCATTTTCCATACACTTGGGAAGGAAATCTCTTTCTACTGGTTCCCTACTTTAAGACACAAAGCAAAACAAAAAACAAAGGAACGTTATGTGATTGGTACCAGCACCAGTTGCTCTATTTGTTTGTAAGTTCTTGTTCTTTTTGAAATAAGCTTTAGTGGCAAGAGAGGCCTTTAGACAATCTGGAGGGGATATAAAGAATGTGCTTTGTTTATACTGAGCAAAAATAATTGGGCTTTTCTGTTGCTGCCTGAAAGCCATGTCTCCTGTTTCTGGGACCTGTTTACTGTGTACTGTACAGAGAGCCTGCAGCCTTTCTGCAGCAGATCGGGACTCCCCTAGCCTTTCTGCTGTTTCCTTTTTTATGGTTGGGCTTTTGAGCAGCATTGGTATGCCCCAAACACCTGCCAGATTTGCATATCATTCTTGCTTGGCTTGAGCATCCACTGCAAAGTTGGCACATGAACTGTGGAGAAGCAGGGCTAGTGTTTTGATTGTATGCCAGAGCCTGATACTGAAATAGGCAGTGGGAAGGAATCCAGTAATTGTTGGCCTCTGATCAATGAAAACTGTCATTAGGCCAGTAAATCGTCGGTATGTGGGCTTAGTTCTATATATCATCTTTGGGCTGGTGTCACCCTGACTCCAGGACGAGAACATTATCAACATGTCATCAAGTCTGCCGGGAGCTTTTTATTACTTTTTCTCCCTTTGATTTATATCCATTCTCAAATTTCACACAGGTCAGGTTCGACAACACGCTGGAGGGACGTTGAGGGGATTGTTTCTTTGGTGCAGAAATAGATTTGCGAGCGCCGACTAGCAGGGAGCCCCTCTCCCTCTCCCCTGTACACCCCAAGTTGCTGCCGGTAGAGCTGTGGCCTGGCAGAGCCTCCCTCAGTCATTGCTAATTGCTGTGGCAGGAAGCAGAGCCTTCCATTATCTCTGCTCGGACCGTTCGCTGGGGTTGTGGCGAGACAACACCTGATTAGCTTTGGCCTTGTCCACACACAAGAGTGGCACAACTTCCGTTTAAATAAAGTGCTACTTTAATTTGGATTCAATGGTGAAGACTCTGTTGCGGGCATTAAGGATTCTGGCTTTTTTGTTTGGCTTGAAATGATTCTGAAGCAATTAAGCCAAATAAAAATAAACCATACGAAATAAATGTCCACGTAGCTTTTTGCACTTTAAAGCTAAGCCTCCAGTTTAAATCCAGCACAGCTTGCTTTTGCAGACAAGCCCGTGCCACCTGTGGTGCTGTGGGAGTAACGCTGGAGCAGCCCCCCTGAGCAGTGCAGATGTACCAGCTCAGGCAAAACTCTCCCATCTTGCCGCTGGGAAATTTAAATCTGTACTGGCCACAAAAGCTGTAGCTTCTGTGGCTTTGCTTATATTTTTCTAAACAGAAAAATGGATGATCATTACTATATGTGGATGTGGGGTGATGTTAATTTCTTCATTAAGGTAGTTGTGAAATAAAGACTTATTCTGCAGTAGCACCTGCAAGAGGGAGATACATTGCTAAAGCAGCAGCAGAATACTCGTAATTGTGATGAAGGCCTAAACCTGCTTTAAAGGAAATCATGAATGTTCTCAGTGTAAAATACTGGCCTTCTCTTTGAGCTGGAGATGGGGAACTAGCAGGTGTTTCCTCAGTAACCTTTTCCGTTAGTCCTAACTATCCTGTATTTTCAAGGCAAAGTAAGGTTATTTCTCAGTTACTGCTCATGAGAACGATTAGCGTTCAAAAGGATGTGGTGTAGGCAATTAAAGCCTATTGTAGTATAAAGTTCTGAATTCAACTCTGAATTGCAACTGAATGCACGTGGTGACTGAAATCTGGAAAAGATCACAGCTGAAAAGAATTTGGCCAGAAAATATGGAAGTTGCCTGTTGGATTACCAGAGCAAGACGGCACATTCAGAGTTAAGGCTGAATGCACCAGTGGCTGTGGTGTACCAAGGGGTTACATGCTGCTGCCTTCTACGTACAGGCACAGCGAGGCCCGATACGGTTAAGAGTCCAGGCCCTGATTTTTCCCACATTTAGTTGAACTTATGTTCTATTTAAAATACCTCTTTGTGGATGCCTTCCTTATATGTCAGATAGCTTTATTTAAAGGCCAAGTTAGATAAAAAGTTGCTGGTTAAGGTGAATGGCTAGCTTTCTATAGGCTGAGTGGCTTTTTTGGAGACCTTTTATTCTAATGAGTAAATCCTCATTAAGGGACATTTTGTTTAAATGTGATCATGGCCCCATTTCAACAAAGCACTTAGCATGTGCTGAAGTATGTGGGAAGTCAGTGAGATTACTTGGATGCTTAAAGTTAAGCAAGTGCAGTACTGAATCGGGTGTGCATGAGCACAAGATTAGTTGCTACACAAGTACAGACCTTATTACTCAAAGTTAAATGTTTTGAATTCTTTTTTAATCTTCTTAATGGGAAAGTGAGTAGGCTGCCTTGAAACTCCTTTCTTGCCAAATTCTGTTTCTTAAATCAAAGCTTGCATTTGAGTTACATGACCACAAAAAGCATTACAAAGTAATAAACCTCTGAATTTGTTTACAGTTGTGTAAATTGAAAAACAGAGAAACCAGCTTAAGATTTCTTTGTTCTTATTTTTGCTTTTCTTCTTCTTTTAGTATTTCCTTTCAGGCTTGGGCCTTTCAACTGTGTTCTTTCCTTGGCTGCATTATGCTCTTCCCTAGGTTGAGCAGGCAAGGAGGGCTTGTGACAAGCTGCCTGTACCGAACTACACAGCTAGCCTTGTTACGTCCGAGCACAAAAACTCTCTTCAAAGGAGCCAGTGTCTTCTGTCAGTACAGTTTAATATGTACAGAGTGACGTACCTGCCTGGCCCAGTCTGTTATCAGAAGGCTTAAATGCAGCCCTGGTCATCGAGGGCTGCACAACTTCTTCTAAATGTCACAGTGTGGTGACTTACTCTGTGTATAATTAGGAAACTTCTATTCTCCCCAGTTCCCCTCCTGCTTTGGTGAGAAGAGCAGAACGCACGCTGTAAGTGCAGAGCTAAAGGCTCTATGTGCAAGGGCATAACAAAAATAAATACAGTGATAATACATTCAGAAAAAAAAGGCAGAGGTCTCTAAACAAGCTTTTGTGTGTTATCTCCAGCAAGCTTATAAGAGAATTCACAGCGTGAATTTGTGTATGTGTGTGATCATTGGCGTGATCATTGGCTTGAGTATGTAGGTTTTAAAGTCTGGTACAAATTGTATTTGTTAGTATTGTCTCTTGTCCTAAATTCTATCCAGAAAGTGAGATCTTCAAGCTATGATAGTTTCTTGTTCCATTTATTTATTTATTTTTAAATCTTTTAAGTTTGTTACTCTTAAATGGAAAAGACACCAAAGCAGAGGAGAAGGAGCTCTGCCCATCAAAACAGGCCTATGGAAATATCCCTAGCTAAAATAAACAGAGGTTTATTGGGCACATTAAGGATTCAGTCAGGATGCAAAGGAGTACCCAACCCATAACAAGCACAGCAGCTGCAAAGTTTGCTTTGTAGGCACTGTGTCAGAGATTCACAAAATTAAGCTGTTAACAGAGATTCTGCTGCCACATTACAATTGGTAAATATTGGGTATGCATACTTATTTGCCATAAGGGCAGAGAAACGTGAAATGAAATGGTCTGTTAATAGTACAATGTGAGCAAATGGAGAATACCTCGGACTCCAGGGCAAAATCCATATGCTGCCAGCCTGTGCGAAACACCTCAGCCCATCCTAGGGCAGAGACTTTTTAAACTGGTGTGCTGAAACTATCCCAGCCACTGTGCTTTATGATCGAAGCCAGGCTGCAGGCATGTTTCCTGAAGTCAAAAGCTTGTTCCATGTTAACAGACGCTCTCCTCCTAGGCTTCCCTGCAATATTTGAGTCTACAGTAGTCATCAATTCAAACGGACCAGGAGGCTGTGTAAAGCTCTGTTCTGTGCACCGCACACCCCTCTGTGCCTTGTTTGCAGAGCCTCTAAGTCTGCAGCAGGTGGCTTTTTAGGGACACTGTCCTCTAGCTCAGGCTGCTGGGGCTGCTGCTGTGGCCCTGGAGACCCTGGAGAAACTGTACAAATAAGGTTTACAATGAACATCTGAGAACTGCATTTTTCCATAAAGTTGGTCTAACTTTCAGGGCCTTCACTTCCATTACGAATGTGTCTTCCCAGCCTACCTGTATGCACTGTTCCTGCTCCTCAGGTTTTTGCTTTGTTGTTTTCTAGCACCCCTGTTATGGATTATCGCCTTTGAGCAATGTCACTAGAGACAGTTTCTCCTTTCTGCCTTGTACAACGCATCTGAAGGGAATGTCTATACTATAAACACTGGTGTAAGAGCAGCTCATGTAGAAACTGAGGATTGCTTTAAAATGTTGCTCAGGACGTACAGGCAGTGCATGGCAGCACGGTGGAGCTTGGGGGGGTGAGATACTGCAGTCAGCTGGCCACACTCCTGCAGCAGAGTGACACTTTGCAGAAGTTTAAATGGATGGAGAATTAACCTGCCTTTTTTTCAATAGTACAGACTGAAAAAGCTTCACTGAAAGACATCATCCACAGATTTATCTTCTTCATACCCAGTTTTCTTTTAAATTCTTGATTTTACTTCTTGCAATGCAGCTCCATGTGTATGTGTGTTGATACCTAACTTTATTTAACATATACACGATCAGGGAAAAGTTCATTTATATGTTAAAGAAACCTGTCTCGCTGGGGCGGTGTTCTCAGTGCTTTCTGAAGCAACAAGGCAGCAGCACATCTTATTTCTGTCAGATAAGCAGTAGAACATCTCCAGAATTTCTCAGAAAACCCAGTCTTCACTGGATGTCTGTCTATGCATTTATGCATTACACCCCATTTTGTCCCGTTCCCAGCAATTCATTCTCACTTGGATAAAGGCTGTGGCTGTTGGAGTCACATTGTAAGAAAAATGAAACCCTGAAAGGGCTGTGAGCTGATGACTAAATCTTGCAGATGCACACGGGTGTGCTCATTCAGAAGAGAAGCCCCTACAACTCCAAACCTAGGAAAGTGTTTTAAGAGTTAGACCCAGGTTATCGTTGAAATTCACAGCAATGGCCATAGCTTTAGTCTTTTCATCAGGTGTTAAATGTTTGCAGGTGTGGCCCTGAATTAGGGGATAAAGACATCTGGGCATGCCCTTTCTCTTCACCCATCCCATTATTCTTTCTTGCTGTAGTCCTGTCTTCTTTGCCTCATTTTTTGCTTCAGTCTTTCTGATTGCTCCCTTTTCACTGTGTTTTCACTGCATATTCCATTATATACCTTAGCCTAGTTTATATTATGCTTTTAAATCTTGCCTATATTACCATTTGGATTTCTTGTACCCTTTTGAAGTTTATTTTTAATGAGGGATAATTAGCATTAGTATTAGTTTAATATGATATTTCATATGCTGCTATTATCTTACAGTGATTTTGTATCTATTTTTCATTGGTTTTAAACATTCTTTTTGTATGATTGATCCTGCCAACTATAAAATCTACCCAATTATGGAGTCAAGTTGGTTTCAAAAAAACTATTCATTTCAGTAAGCTTTAGTGTCTGTGTTAAGGTTTCCATGACGGAGTACTTTTAATTTCTTCTGTGCATGCTTTCCAGTCTTCTTTTGTCATTAAGCCTTGCCTCTAACTTCTTCTAAACTCAATGTCTTTGGTGTTTTTAAAAATAATAATGACAATAATTATTGTTATATATGTGTGTAACTTCCTCTAGATTTCTTACTTTATCTTCTTATGTTATCACCGTCCTGGTCCGCGAGAAACTGCCTTGCTCCTTCAGGTCAGTTGGTAGTTTCAAGTAATAACTGTAAGATAATTGTTAAAGCATATAATGGCAGATTTACAGTACTTTGGGGTGAAAGACAACCATAGTCTAAACTGAGACCTGAAAGGCATGACATATGTTCTGGGATGTTGATCTGCAGATGGCCTATGCTATGCAATGGAAATAAGGTCTCCTTCCATTAAAATAAACGGCAAAACTTCCATTTACTTAAATGGGAGAAATAGCAAATCTACAATGTGTTTTTTCTATAATTACACACATCGGTGTGATTCAGACATTCAGACTTCTGAAGGAAATACCTTTTGAGGAAGGTATGTATTTTCCAGTGCAGTGCACAGGTAAATTAGTATGATAAGATTATTGGTGGCTCAGCTAGGAGAGTGTGGAGGCAAGCAGCAAGGTTCCAAGTTGTGCTCCTCCTTTTCCACAGTCCTCAAATGTCTGCTTGCTCCACTCAGCCATTCCTCTTTTCCTCCTTCTCCCTCTCATAACTCTCTTTTGTAAGAGGAAGAGGAAGGCAGGCTTTTATACAAAGCAGATAAGTAGAACAAGGTCTGCAAAACTCTGATGCTGATCGTGGTGAAGAACGCTAGCTTTGACGGCTCAGGTATTGTTGTCCTCTGTTTTTTAAGACCTGAAAGTGGAATTTATGTAAGAAATCAAACATTTGGTTAGGGATAAGTGTTGGTGAGAAGCTGTGTTGGAGCTATGTCTACCTTTCTTCAGTTATGTCTATCAGCTCCAGAATAATTCTTTGTACTTTCTATAACCCTGTGCTCACAAACCAGATTGTAGAAGGCTTGATTGAAGTCAATAACGAGATAAGAAATCTTTCAGGCAATCTAACAGTCTTCAGTCCGTGTGGGGAGAATTGACCTGTCCTTGTTCTGCTTTTCCCATAGAACACTGAAGCTTATGCATTTGCAATATTGAATCTTAAATTCTGTGTCCCTCTAAATCAAATCTGCAATTAGTTGAAAATGCCGGTGTATCTTCAGTTGGAGAGCAATAACCTTTCAATAATCCTTGCTGGGATTTATGAATTAATTTTATCTTAAGGCAATACTTTGTTTAGCTATTGTACATGGTTACAGCCCTGGGCTGGGGCATTGTTAACACTAGTGCTGGGACAGCTGATGTAAATCTTAATAGCATCAGTAGGAAAGACTGATCAAAGTTTTAGGTTTTTTGCAGCCTTGTGCTTCCTTCTTGTGTATCAGGAATTTCTTACTCTCTGCCTTCTTTCTTTTTGTTTGCTGTACTTTATGGTCAGAGAGGAACTGTAGCGTCACAAGAGGTAAAAAAAAAAACAACAAACGAGGAAGCTCTTTAGTGACTAGCATGAGCAGACGACTGTTTAGATAATGAGGTTCATTAAATATGGTGCAAATAGTGGTGCAAATGCCTTCGTCAGTCAAGTGGCCCTTTAGAAGACTTTAGAGCCAGGATATTTCCTTTCATCATTGGAGCTTTGTCAAGGTGCACTGTTGATTAGGGACACGAATGTCAGGCTGTCAGGGTGCTGAGTTGGGAAAGCGTGTCTGAACAGACTTCCAGCAGGAAAATCACTGAACTACACTTAATAGGTGAAATAAGGTGGGAACGGAGAGAGAAAACGGCTGCCACACAAGGCAGCTGACTAGAGAAGAATAGTGGTAAAACCCCTCATTATTATTATCATCATTATTATTATTATCATCATTATTATTATTATCATCATTATTATTATTATCATCATTATTATTATTATCATCATTATTATTATTATCATCATTATTATTATTATCATGATAATGTCATCTTTTCTCATTGCATAGTAAGTGTCTTCTGAGGAAAGACACTGCACAGTAAACAAAGTTCACTTTTTGCACCTTCTCTAAGACTGCACCAGTCACTTGTGCAGATGCTTGGGATGCTCTAAGAAAGCCTTTTTGCAAGGTGCCTTTCTCCATTATACATTTAGCATGTAGAGCGGCTGTCCTTGCAGACTGTGAGAATTACAGACACTGCTGCACTGCCTGGCTACTCACTAAACTTACATATGAGGATGAGTCCTGAACAATACAAGGTAGTAGGACTTCAGAGTCTTTTAAGGTCAAGTCCCATAGTTTAAAAACAAAAACCCTGTTGTATGGCTTTGTGATTTTCACTGTGTGTCAAAAAAGAATGATCTACTAGCTGCAATTACTTTGTAAATTTAAAAAAAAAATGGGTGGCACAATTTTTCTAACACAGAGTCATCAAAATGCAAACCTTGGTACTGGGGCAAGGTGGTGTGCCTGGTGTCTGTGCCATTGCTCGTGTCGTGTTACAGTATGCTCAGATTGTAAGGCTGCTACATGTGGCTGGCAGGACAGAGTCTAATACTCACCTGTGCTGTCACATTCATGGGTTACTGTGTCATTTGGAGGTACGGACTTATCTCTAAAAGTATTTCTGTCCCCTGTTATGCAGTTAGAACCAAAATTTGGCCTTGTAGTTGAGTTAGCAATATGAAGTGTTGCAGACCAGAGCACAGTCGAGTGCTGTTTACACTGAGATCATTTTATGGGATCTTTAATACAGGTATCTTAATCTCTCTGCTTGCTGCTTCTGACTTCTTTGGTTGTGTTGGCCTGTGTGCACCTCTGGCCTTGTCAGTTACTAAATAACAACCCCCCAAGCGCAGACGGCAATCTGAGCCATTAGGCCATGTGCGTGGCAAGATAATGGCTATGACACACTTGAAGTGGAGATGACTCTTTAGTCTTTGTAAGATAATGAGAACACGGTGGCTGAAAAATCCTGCTTGTTAAACCACCCTCCCTGTCTGTGACAAGTGTGGCAGCTGAGGTGCTTTGCAGTGGCTTCCTACATCTTCCCAGCACGTGTTCCTGATTGCGCAGCAGCAGGCAGAAGCCCAGCAGACAGTGTGAAAGGCCTGGCTATGCCGGTGCTCGCTGTGGCACGTGTGCTGTGCTGTGACCATGGGGCGGACGGTTGTGGTGGTACCAGTAGGGTGGGCTGCTGCAAGGGATGAGGGTTTATACAGCAGCTTGGATTTGAAGCAACATAAGGGTGTTGGCTTTGTGCATGTTTAATGGAAACAGCTTCTTCAAATGGCTCCTAGCCCTTATTTTAGTAATTTTTAAATAAAAGTTTTCCATTTAAGAAAGGATGTTGCTGTCTCTTTTGAATGCACCTATTTGCAGAAATGGTTTTCATTCTCATCTGCTTCTCCCTGCCCTTTTTTGTTGTGTGGTTTGTTTCTTTGCGTTGTTTGTTTGTTTGTGCCAAGATCTTTTTTTCCTTTGCAATTTGATTGATCTTCCTTCTTTCAATTCCGCATTGGCTGGCTGCGTATGGAACCCTGCCTGGCTTTAGCCGAGACAAAATCGACTGCACACGATTTCTCTCTGACAGCTTGTACAAGAGCAAACATTTCCGAAGAGCTGAAAGTCTAGAAATTCAATCAGCGGAAAACCTACTGTGTGGAACAGCTTTGCTAGTGCTACAGCTCCCTGCTGGGTAGAAAAGCAATCCAGTTACAATAAATCCTTAAGAGTGGAGTCATTTGGGTAAAAGGAAAAACAAAAGCTGGTTTATACAAACTGATTGAAGTCAGACGTTTTGACTTCCCATTGAAAAAGGAGTCAAGGCCCGGGCTTGCTTGGTAATTTAAAGGGGAGATTGGCTCCTTTCATCTTTCTCTAGAGCAGGGTTCTTAATGTTTTGCTTGTGGAAGAAATATAAAGAGTTTTCAACTTAAGTTAAAATATCTACTTTGATACCAATATTGATGCTGTAGCTGACTATAAAATGAGTTGGTCCTGAATGCTCCAGCAAGAGGTAAAGGCACAATTTTGTTTCCAGCCACTCTGATTTTGTTCTACTGTAGTTACAGAACTGTGAAACTAGGGTAAAACTGGGATGGATCAAAATCAAGGCTTGGATGCCATGCCATGCCAGCTTGGGCAACGATTTGTGCTGTGTTGCTGCTGTGTCGTGAGCTTATGAAGCTGTTGATGCGCTCCAGGCTGCATTCTAACTTCTACCGGAAGTTAAGAGTTGTGCCTAGTGAGTGAGATCTGTTCTGTTTATGTTAATTTTCTTTCATGCTTTAAATACAAGGACTTAAAAATTAGCAGCATTAAAATAATAATTATAATGTAACCTGAGATGCCAGTAATGACTGTAAAGAAATATTTCTCCTAGTTTATATTTAAAAAATTAAATGAAGGTAGCTTGGGGGTAGTAAATTCTCCTGTCGTTTTCCTTTATTTTAATAATTATTTGCACCATTCCTCTTTGTGCACCTTTCATACTGGAACACGTTAAATTGACCAACAGGCTTGAATCGAAAAATTAAGGAAACAATCTTCATAAAGTCAACTGAGCAGAGTGAACTGACTGGAAATGCTGAGGTTTCCTGCCTCTGATGCCTTACAGGTGTTTGCATAAGACTAGGTAAAATTTTTCTGGGCAAACGTGAATGTTAAGATGCTGCTGTCCCTTTAATAGCTGCATAGGGTCGGTCAACCGTGCAGCTCTGCATATAGTCTTCATTCCGCTGTCATCTCTTCTCCCTCCCCTCCCAAATGCATCTGGTCCTCGTGGAAAATATTAAAGATTGTATAAACATTGTAAAGGATTTCCACTGGCCTTGCTGTTTAAATAAGATGTTATAAATCATAGCAAATGAGTAGAAAACCTTGCCACAAAGATGGAGTTAAGTTGGCTTTAAAAAGAAAGTAAGGCAGGATGGTAACCTGGTAAAACTCTTAATGTTCCCATTTGTGTCACTTGCTAGTCATAACCACATGAGGAAGACTTTGTGGACCTGTGATGAAACCGAAGAACCCTCAGTTTCTCTTCCAGCTTTTTCTCAGCCTCTCTGAAAGGAGGAAGTGGCCGTTGATCCCAAGTAATGCCACTTGTCAGAGCGTTTTGTGCTAGTAAAGGAGTTGTGTTTCTGATGCTACCTGTTTCAGGGCCGCCCCCTTCCAAGGGGAGCACATCAAGGACTTGCTGGCCCTGGTGATGTGCTCAGAACACGGAAATGGTGCTCTTAACAGCTTTTGACAACATCCAGTATCCTTGGTTTGTTGGCTTCTCCCACTGCTGATTTTGACCTCTCCCGTTTTGTGTCTGACGCCAAGGCCAGCTTTTGCCTGATACATGCACTGTATCTGAAATTACATATAACATCATGCCTGGAGATGGATCCCTGGCATTTGGGGTTGATCTTGGAGTACCCGTGCACTTGTGGAACCTGGACCAAAAGATCCAGTTTAGTTGCCTGAGACCTGTGCACTCATCTTCCTCTGGCCTTGGCCACCATAAGAAGCAAACAAGAGAGCTGCTCCAGATGCTTGGTGGGGTCTTCTGTACTGCAAGCACCTGCAGGTGGCAAGAAATAAATCTCCACATACTTTGTGGAGGGCATCCTCCTGGGCCAGGGGAGGGTTTGTGGGTCTTCATAGCACTGGGAGGCACAGGCAGTGGTCTCTGCTAGAGTATACTGCAGAAGAAGAATAATGACAGTCATACTTGTTCACGGAAATAGTGGAACAAGGTAAAACAAGGCATTGAAGGAGGTCCTACAAATACTAGCTCCCGTAGTGCTTCAGAAACCCGGGCTTGGCTTTGTCATTGCAAGATGAATTCTTTTGTTTCAGGCTAAGGAACTGCATATATATTCTGTAAGACTGCATTACGTTTTTCTATCAGTGTTTCTTGAGAGGAAACCTAATGTTTGGCAAAATTATCTTTTTTTTTTCTTAAACTTTATGTTCTCTTTGCAAAACACAAACACCCCCTATCAGAAAACCAAACTTTTTCCCTGAAATGGTGAAAAACAGCCATAAAAAGCCCTTCCAAGGTTGTTGGATGTTTCTGGGTATAATTCTACCCAGTTCAGGAGACAAAACCATACCAGTGGCCCAATGTTCAGAATTTGGCATGTCCAGAATGTCAGTTGTATCAAAATGAGGATCTGCTCCATCATGGCAGACTGAAGTAGCTTGTTGGAGGTTTTTTTAATTCCTGTCTGTAGCACAGCTCTCGCGTATATCGGCAGAAGTTCTGTTTGAGGAAGATACGCACATCTAAAAGATTTCTGTTTAGGCCTTAGTGTTCAGGAGGACATGGCTAAAAATACATTGATGTTATCTTTGACAGTCAAAAAAAGAGAAAGAATTTGGCAAAAATGTAAAGAATTTTAATTCCTTTTAATTTGTCTGCTTGAGATTGGAAAGGAATTACGAGATTCCAAGAGCAATCAATAGTGCTGGGCCCCTACTGCTGAGACCATTTGTAGGAGATGCACTTGAAAGATTTTGTGCTTTGGCTTGTCTGTAAGTTGTTTTTTTTCTTTGACAAATTCCAGCAAAAGTAACTTAGCCTATTGAATGCAAATTTTCAATGTATAGAAACAGCTGAGAGAATCTAGCCAGCTTACTAAAAAGCTGGACGTATCAGTTCCTCTGTAATTATTGTTTCAAGTATAGAAAGCAGAAACATGGTATAAAGTCAAGGGTATTGCTATAGGTGCAAATTTTTAAGTCTTTTTTTTAGGCAAAGCATCACCAGCTTTAGGAGGAACCTCAGACTGTAGTCATACTATATTAATACTATATATACTGCTGACTGCTCTCCTGCTGAAGTTTCCTGCCACCTTGAAATGTGGTGTATGACCTCACTACATTCAGTGTTTTACTTACAAAGCCACAAGGCTTGAGGATGCCTGCCTTGTTATTCCCTAGAGGAAAGGATCCATCCCCAAACAATGAGGCAGGAGAGATAATAAGGAATCATTTTATGACAAACCACATTTTATCCTGAAAAATTCTGATAGAAGATTTTAGTTCTGTTTTTCCTAAGCTGTTTACCTGTGTGGTTGGGGGTAATTATTCTGGAAAGAAGGTGTGCATGGGAGTAGCATGAAGTGGGGAGACCATTGAGCTGCTACGAGGAAAAAATTTATGTAGATCGGAGTGGATGAGAAGTGTGGTGCTTTGAAATGAGTGGCAGTGAAAAACTAGTAATTCTGCATATTGTGTTATGGTACTATTGTTTAGATGTGAACCATTCAGAAAAAGAGACCATGTGTTTTTGCTGCTGCAGAAGCAGGGCTGACTGTTTCTCCTCTTCCACCTAAGCCCCTGGAAAAAAACAAGCAGGAGAACACACCTGTTTGTCTAAAACCCTTAAAACTCTTTACATTTTAATTGTTATTTGAGAGATGCCTGTGATTGTGTAGTGGATTAGATTCTCCCTGCCCCGTCCCCTGATATTTTATTTCTTATTGTTACTTGTTTTGCGTGAAATCTGCAGTTCACTGGTAAGGAACTTTATACAGACTTTTATACAATAACTGCAATAGTGGATTTTTAAGGGGTTTGTGTATGGGGGCGGGGGGGAGAAATTTAACATCATTGTTACATTTTCATTTGTTTTGATTTGATATCCATCCTGATGGAGGGCAGAGCACCACCGAGAGAGGTGCTGCCAGGTGTGGCTTCCTACTGCTTTCTAATTCTGTGATCACAGAATACCCGATTCTGCAGTCCTTGCACAGACAAGTCTCCCACTGATTTCAATGGGAAATTTGCCTGCATCAGGGATAAAAGAGCAGGCCCCAAGTTGTGTACAATGATGCAATCTGATCCTCCTGCTGTGGAAATTGATGTAATCGCATTCTCGCCCTCCCCCCTTTTCTCAACCCTTCTTCCTACCAACCCCTGGTGACTCCTGGGGGGCTTCTCACCAAACGGAAAGGAGGATGCAGCTGTGTGCTGAAGCAGCAGGGGAGGTGAGGAGACCTGCTAGAAAAATCTGTGAAGGGTTGCATCCTAGATGTAACCCTAGAAAACAGCTAAGAACACGGACCTGCCTGCCCTGAAAAATGCAGTCACCTGCTTTTGCTACATGAGCAAATGTTTCTTCTCTAGAATTGTGACATTCATGCATGTCCCCCTGCATATGTTGTAAGGCTGAATTCAAGTGCCCTGTGGTTTGAGCAATGTCATCGCTGCCCGCATTCATTCTGTGCAGAGGGACAGGGTTCGCTTTTTTTAGGGCTGCCTGTATTGTTATTGTTGACAGTCTCCGCTTTTCAGCGGTGCTTTTGTGCCCTGGCACGGTGCAGGTTGCTTGGGAATATCGAACGTCGAGAATGCTGCACTTTGTTGCTGGGCGAGCCAGGCGACCTCTCTGATGCTTCCCTCTGCTTTGCCATTTGTATGGGGTTTGGTTTTCTTTTTTTCCTTTGGGAATTCTAGGCTCAGCTGAATTTGTTCTGTGTTTTGCGGAAGAAAGAGCTTGTTAAAGAATTCCCTGATGACTTTGAAGTGAACTATTTATTTTCTCTCAAGGCTTATTCAGTGTAGCCATTTGCCCCCTCTCCTCTGTTTTTTCACCCCAGTGTTTCCTGAGCTACAAGCATTCTTGGAATATATTAGTTGTAATGAGTTATGTGGGCATCAAAAGTTTTCTTTGAAACTATATGGCATCAACATCTGTTAGCTCTTAGAGAACAGAGACGCAGACAAAGGGGCTGAGGGGGGGAAGGAGGAAAAAGATATTAAATTCTGGAGTATGAAGTCTCCGTCTCAAAGACTCAGGGGGAGGGGAAGGGGAAATCTGCTAAACTCCGCAGCTTTGATGTGGTCCTCTGGCCCTCTGATTCCTTTTATGGGAATGTGCGTGGCAGACAGTCCCGCACGGCTCCCTGCCTGCCCTGCCCGCCCTGCCTGCCCTCCCTGCCCACCTGCCTGCCCTGCCCTGCCTGCCCTCCCTGCCTGCCCTCCCTGCCCACCTGCCTGCCTGCCCTGCCCTGCCCTGCCTGCCCTCCCTGCCTGCCCTCCCTGCCTGCCCTGCCCTGCCTGCTTGCCCTGCCTGCCCGCCCTCCCTGCCTGCCTGCCCTCCCTGCCCGCCTGCCTGCCTATCCGCCTGCCCTGCCCTCCCAGCCTGCCTGCCCTGCCCTCCCAGCCTGCCCTGCCCTGCCCTCCCAGCCTGCCCTGCCCTGCCCTCCCAGCCTGCCCTGCCCTGCCTGCCCTGCCCTGCCTGCCCTGCCCTGCCTGCCCTCCCTGCCCTCCCTGCCCTGCCCTGCCTGCCCTCCCTGCCCTGCCCTGCCTGCCCACCTGCCTGCCCTGCCCTGCCTGCCCTGCCCTGCCTGCCCTGCCCTGCCTGCCCTGCCTGCCCTCCCTGCCTGCTTACCCTGCCCACCCGCCCGCCCTGCCCACCCTCACTGCCTGCCCGCCTGCCCTCCCTGCCCACCCTCACTGCCTGCCTCCCTGCCCGCCTGCCCTGCCCTCCCAGCCTGCCTGCCCTGCCCACCTGCCCTCCCTGCCCCTGCCCTCTCTGCCTCCCTGCCTGCCCTGCCTGCCCCAGCACTCCCTCCCAGCAGCCTGCCCAGCCTGCAGCCTAAATCCTGCTACAGCCCTTGTTGCTACAGTAACATTTTCAAGGAGAATGCGGTGTGCTCAGTTCTCAGCTATTGAGATGGAGAATCGAAATTCCTAGTAACAGACGTAACTCTTAAGTAAAAAATAAAATAACATAAATGTTTAGAAGTGAAGTTTTTATTTGGTTGTAATCCTCCTGACCCTGTGGATCAACATGCAACTGTTCATCTAAATCAGGTTTTTAAATGGTGTGTGTCTGTGGTTTTTTATTGCCTGTAATTAAAAAACATGTGTCTGTTTCTATGAACGCAGCATCAATCTGCATTCAGGCATGGTCACTGATGCTGTACTACTTACAGGAATGTGTGGGGTCGGTTTCTGCTTTTTCTTTTATCTTTTCCTGTAGAGCCTCAGTGTTTGTCCTACGTGCCAGGGAGCAGAGGGGAAGAGTAAAAGAAACCTCTATGTCTGTCTTTTCCTCTTATGGGCTCCATTTTTAGTCGTAATGCTGGTGGCATTGTGCTTCAGTGTGACTTCCTGGCCCATTAAAACCCTGACCAGTTATAAAATGATTAGTTGACATACCTGGGCTTTGGGGACAAAGAGGTGGTTTAAAAAGGAATGTGAACCATCTGTTTTGCCAGCACCTCCTGTTGACAGATTTATGGATCAACATTAGCATATGTGTCCAGGGTCACACACCTGTGCTTCCTAACAAGGTAATATTATTTAGCAGGGTATGTTTTCATCCTGAGGATTCAGAGCTCTTTGCAAAGGTGGGCATCAAGCATTCCGTTTTACAGTTGAAAAATGAAGGCACAGAGAGATTTAAGTGACTTACCCTACACCACACAGTGAGTCTGTGGTGGAGCAGTTATTGAATCCAGGTTTCCTCCAGCTGCATAAATATACGTCATCCATTAGCAGGAAAAGACTTAGAGCTATAAACATAATAGAGGAGCATTGATTATCATTCTAGGGGAGCTTTAAGCCCTTGTGCTCTATGAAGACATAAGCCATGTAGGAGGACACAGGCTGTTACCACAAGAAAGGTTCAGAATGCAGTATGTTAAAGCTTTACTGATCACTGAAGTCAGTGGAAAGAGCACCCATGATTTGAGTGATCACATCTTAAATGAGCAAGTTATTCTGTAATCAAACTCTGTAGCCGTTTTCTAGACTCTCGTTCCCCAGCGCACGCCTGGGTAAAATCACCTCAGTGCTCTTAAGTCTGTTTGTTAAAGAGTTTCTTGGTAACCCAATCTATCGTGAAAAGAAGTTGAACAGAAAATCAGATTTACTATATAGCTACACCCGTCTATCTGCTGTGGTGAAGAAGCCCAAAATAAAGAGTTTGGAGGAGTTATTGAGCTTCTCCAGGCTGGAAGGTAGACGAAGATTTGTCCTTTTTTTATTTGTGTCCATAGACTTGTTTGTCAGTATAAGCTATGTTGAGGATAAGATCTTGGGGGACATGGGACAATTGATTTTCCAATCAGCGAAGAGATTAGAGGAAAGGTAGAAGAACAAAATAAGGTAAATAGCTGTATCTGTAGAGTAAGTTCATTTATCCTTCTGAAGTAGCTTCAAAGTAAATTTAAATATAGCAAACCCCAGTCATTTCTTTTTTCACTCCTATTTAATCTCAAAGACTGATGATCTTTCTTAGCTGGAAATGGTTGGACCCTTCAGCTGGAAAGTAACTGCTGAATCCATACGTCTATTGATAGAGTTGCTTTCAATTATATCATCTCTTATCTGGGAGAAGTCCTTGAAAAACTGTCTCACCCTATCACACTAAAAAGTAGAAGCCATAATAGTTCCAAAATTCCAATAATAGTGTTAATGGAAGATGTCACTTTGCAACACCTAGCAAGGGTTTCTACAGATTGATGGAATCCAGGGTGAAAACATCACAGAAACAGGAACGTTCTGCCTTGAAACTGAAATGGCCTAAATAAAACTGTCCCCTAAATGGGTCTTCTGACTGTCTACAGGTCATTTGATAATTTTATCTGTTAATGCTTTTTTGGTAGCTACAAGTAATATTAAGCAAGTCCGCAGTATTTTTAAGCTATTATTGCTGGGGTTTTCTTTTTTCCTCTCTAGATATTTTTTTTTTTTTGTATGCAGGATATAAATATATATTTATGAGCATGCTTATCTTCCACAGCACACAACATCTTATGATTCAAGTTAAATGTGCATTCCACAAAAGCTATCAATATGCTCATTGCAGTGATTGACCACTGAAAGAGGATGCTTGTTTACCCACTACAGTAGCGATGAAAAAGCTACCTGCAAAGAGCATGTTTCAGTGTTGCCACTACCTGATTTTCATGGGCTGGGGAAAAGAAATATATCAGAAGAATAAAGAAAGGATTTGTGTTTTATCCTGCTGGAAAGCCAGATCCGTGTGTTGGATTGGGACAAAACAAATTCACCTGCATGTTGCAAGCAACCTGGAGCAAAAAGTACATTTCCTTTCACACTTACTCAGACGTCCGTCATGAAGGCTTTTGTGTAAGTGTTCATCTGCTTTGCGCTTCACTTCCTCAACAGCCTCATGTTCGTGTCCCTGTGGATGGGATATCCTTACAACCATATCATGCAACTAACTGTCCCTTGTACCCATCTGAGGGTCTGTAAGAGGGATGTAAAGATACTGGGGATATTTGTTGCCTCATAAGCCTCTAATAGTCCACAGTCTTCTGTGACTGGAGATTAAGAGGTGGGTTTTTTTGAGGGGGGTTATCCTGTCTTTATCTTCATAGTATTTTACCAGCAGCTGGAATTGCTCTACAGTCTCCTTCTGTAAGATGAGACTGCAGGGGCTCCAGTTCTGTCAGACTGGTGGAAAGAGATGCGGTGATCTCAAACACCATTACCATGTTATTATGGCTGGGAATTACTGATCCTAGAGCAGAGACAGCCAAGCCGAATGCATTTGTGAGCTTCACCATCATAGTTTTTGAGCTGGTATATTTGTGCGAACTTTGTGTTACGGTACCAAAGGATGAATTTCAGTATCTGTTGTGCTACACACACTGTGTTCTGCTATCTCTGTTAGGAGTGCTGTAACTTTGGACATAGAAGCCATCATGGCAGATAAAAGCACTAATATCCTAAACCACAGCAGCTAAACCTATCCAAGATCATCTATCAGACATCTTAGAGGAGAAATATGTTTCCTTAACAACTCTACCTGCTGTGATTATATTATGAAGAAATTTTATCTGAGAGAAGCTTCTGTGCGTGGTGGAGGAAGAAAAACCCATCTGTAATGGATCACAGAGCACCAGGTTCTTGTTTCAGAGAAAGAAAACATTATAGAAGTTGAGCTTGCTGCTTCTGCTTAACAAACTGCATTATTGCAGTTGCAATGTATATTTTAATGTTGGTATAAAAGTTAAAGTCACCTTGACTTCTTCTCCCAGTATGAGCTGCTTTACACTTCCTTTACAGAAAGTTGAATTGTGGTGAGTTATGTTTATTATTAAATTATCTGGAATGGCAAACACAAAAAGAATGAAAAAAGTAAAACCTTATGGTTGCCAAAGGAAAGGTAAAATATGCTGCAGGAGAAATAATATTAGGCTTAAACCAAGGCATAGGTGTGTATTGCTCTATAGTGTTTTTCTATATGGTATATGCTTTAATTCTTAATTGTATTTGCCTGTTTTCAATTTTTGTTATAGTGAGGCTTGGAATATATATTTTATCTGTGTAAGGCTGTAGGTATATAGATTACTTATGAACAGGGAAGGAAAGGAAGCTCTCGTCCTAAATAGGACACTGTAATACAGAAGCATATATTTTATTTGAAAAGGCTTTACGAGTGGGATCTTCAAGCATTTTTGAATGAGAATATTAATATGAAGGCTTCACTTCCAAATGCGGAGAGAGCCAAATGCATGCCCAAAACGCATTCCTATCTTTTGCCTGTTAGTCATGATCACACAAAATTGTGTGCACAAATGTCCATTCCTGTGATATTTGACTGTGTGGATTTGTATGCATGGAAGCTGCTTACCTAGCAAAATTTCATCTCCCAGGTGTGTAATTTTCTTTTTTAAATTCATTTATTTATTTATTTAATTGGAGTTTTAAGCCTGGCTGTAAAGCTGTATTTGTAAAGAATGATGATCACCTTAGATGACTGAATATCTGTTTTCACCTGCGTTATCCTAAAATGAACGATACTGGTTTTTGAGGTGTGAATAGGTTTCCTAGCAGTGAAGACTAGGCTTGAGTTGATCATAGTTACACAAGGCTATGTTTGTAGTCCATGGGAAATTTCAGGTACCCCAAGGGGTACTAGGTTCCTCCCATCAATTGTTTTTCGAAAAAGTCTTTTACCTCTTTATCTTCAGGTCTGGACAAGATTAAAAATAAAGTAAAACAATAATAATGACTGCTTTGGGGTTTGGATGGGTTTCCTGAAGCATCTTCTAGACTAGTTTTCAAAATCTGCCAAGTGCTTGCTATATGAAAATCAGACTCATTTTGGCAACTTGTTTCCTGCAAGTGAGACTGAAGCATTCAGAATAGCCACTTAGCAGTCGACAGAGCCCTCAGTTGTTTGGGTGAAAGGTCAAAGGGCATCCTCATCCTCTTGAACCTCTGTTTCTTGGGATTGCTTTTTGTCTATGTCAAGAATGGAAGCTTGTGCATAGGTGACACAGTGTTCTTGTTGGCAGCTACTTTAAAACCATTATAAAATCTACTCTACAAGACGTTAGAGTTACCACATATCTTGCCCCTTGCAGTCCTGTTGTGAAATGCGTTTCTTCAACTTTGCTCTTTCCAAAAATACTGGAACTTTATTGCATCAATCTGAGAACAAAGAGAGAAAAAAATGCAAGTCTCAGTCCAATGGTTAAAAATAGGGAGGAAAGTGTTCTTGGTTGAATTTGTCATTTTGCATTTGTCATACTTGGAGAAAGTGGTGGATATGATACCTTGATAAGAACTTCACTAAAACAGGAAATGTGTGCATATTTTCTGCCAAAAAATGTGGAAAATTGGGTATCTTAAGGCTAAATCAAAGGATTTTAATGAGGTGCTTGAAGGAGGGGTAAAGCAACTTGTTTCTACTTGTGGAGAACACCTTTTAGAAAAATGTTAATTAACACAGCATTGACTGTGGTGTAATACAGCGAGTAGGAGGGTCCAAACTTTAAAAATGTACTTGTTATCATGATAAGCTACCTAAATCAAACCTTCTCCTTTTACAGAACTAATACATTTATGGATGTAGCCATCTCTACTTACACCAAAAGCAGAACTATTTAACACCATGCTAGTCCAAATGTGAGTTGCCAGAATACACACTCTGTTTGCATTCTGTAGCTTTGGCTCTTACATGCTGGGTGTCTTGGAAGTGGCACAGAAAGGCAGAACCAGGTCAGGGAGAGTTATACTGATGACCAAGATTAAAGGATTCGGTGGGCATAGGGGCTAGGAGGTAGGGCTCAGGAGCGTGAATGCAAAAACAACTGTGTAGATCCTGGAAGGTGAAGACAAGGAGCTTAACCTCAATCTAGGAGCAGAAAGGAAGCCAGCAGAGACATGAGAGGAATAAAGCAACGTAGGCAGAACGATGGGTGAGGATTTGGATGTCAGTGTTTTCAGATAGCTGGTGAAAACTAAGTCAGTAGCTGGAAGCCCCAGAGTGAGTGCCTGGCCTTTAGTCTCTAGAGACTTGTATTAGTAAGAAAACTGCACAGGGTGGTTAGGGCTGACGGGGTTAAAAAAATAAAATTCCCAGTGAGTTGGAATTCATTGGAGTCTGATTGCACAGCAAAGTGGGAAGCGAGTGACGATTGCCTGACTTGTAACCAGCTGAATAGAAGCCCTGGGGTGTGGGAGATTTTAGAGATTGTTTTTCTTCCTTGTGTATGTATATACTCAGCAGCATTGCTGAGGGAGTTGCAGTAATTAACTCTTCTCTCCACCCCCACCCTCTTAAATCTGAGCTGGGTACAGCAGCACCTATCAGAACGGGATATATGGGACACAGGGTCCTTTCTACCCAGGCCAGGCCACCAGCTGTTCAGAGTTTTGAAGTAGATGTTTGAGCCTGAATCTTAGTCATTTGTGTGATTTGTGTTGGTAACTAATGGAGGCCAATTTATTTCTCTGGGAGACTCCCAGTGAGGTAGAGACGCTTACAGTAGATGGGTTCCTGTTTAGCCACCTATAGAAATAGCATGCTGGAATAATCCTTCTCCGTAAATGTTTCTTTGCTTTATTCTTTCAAGTGCTCGCTGACCTCGTTTATATAGTATTTCACAGGGTACATCTGGTTTTGGTTGTTTCATGACTCAGTGTTCCAGTCTGAAACTGCAGTGTTGTGATTTAAAACATCGTGTCAGGACAGTGATATACAACTACCTATGACCTAAATGTTGTTGCTTTTGCTCTCGGACACGGCTCCTGCCACAGGCCGGGCTCCCGCAGCTGCGCGGGGAGGCCCACGCCGCAGAGCCCGGCTGAACGGCATTGCCGCTGCTGGTTATTTCATCCCCTGGGGCCTGCACTTCCTTTGTGCTCGAACACGCTTCTCCCCAGTGTCAGATATTCCTACCTGGCTCTATGGTGTTTGCTTCTCACTAGAATTTCTTGAGCTGTAAGCTGTGTCTTACACATTGGCCCTTTTCTTGCGCTCTCATCCATTGGCTGAACTTGGGTCGCTGGGGGTAGATGCACTATTTTATTCACGTTAAGGCAATTTGTACAGGTTACTGTGAGAATACTCCATTATATGGTATGAGCTGCAGTAAGAATTGTTTTCTCTGATGCTTGCTCCGCTCTTGTACTTTTCTTTGAGTGTGAGTTTGCATACACTGTCCAGAACCCTTTTCTCAAACAGGTGCATTTTGGTATTTAGCCAGGTTGTGATGTCTGTCTCAGTGGTACTAAAAATATTCAGGTAACTCTCTGCAGGATTTTTGACAGAGTTAATGATAATAAGATGAATGATGGAGTTCGTTTTTTCCTTCCCCGCTCCCCCCCCCCCCCCCCAAAAAAAAATAAATCTTAGAGTTGCCCATGCTGTTCACAGATACATATCTGTCTATCAAAGATAATACATGTCATAATCTTAGACATACAGAGGAACACATTGGAATGAGAGCTGTGGAATTCTGCTTATATGTGCCACTAAAATGTTCAAATGATACTCTCATCAGTTCCAGGATGGATTGTCAGTTTCTGTGCTATTCAACAGTTACATTAGGGTTCAACATCATAAAAACACTTTTGAAGAATTTGGTAATTTATAATAATTTGGTTTAAGGCAGAAACACTTACTGGAAATTTGCTTGCATTAAGTTACTACTTTAACTTAAATAACTAGGAGCTAGAGAAGGAGTGAAACTAGACTAGAATATAAAACATATTTACTTAAGACCCATGTAATGATTAAAAGTGAGAAAATAAGGACACTAGCTTAATGAATATTAATGCTTCACTCTGCTGTTTTACACTTGTCTTCCACTTTTCTGTTGAGTTACTTGATAATGCATTTTACGTCAAGAAATGTTATGTTCATTTTTAAGTGACGTCTTTTGAAAAATCATAAAAATTAATGACTTGTGGGTTTTGTAGAGGATGAGATTAATGACATCATTTTAACAGGCAACATTTGATACCCAGATGCACTGCTTGCTTTGCTAAAATTTTAAGAGATGAAGGCTACCAGCTAGATAGTACTCTTCTCAGAGTTACATCACAAGTAAGATCGTACCTACTCATTGCATATTTGCTGGTCAGGTTAACAGAAAATACACTTTTTTTCCAAGAAAGCAGTAGGAAACAGGAATTCTGAGATTAGTTTAAAAACAAACACACGCACACCCTCCAAACCAGTTATTAAATATTTACCATTGTGGGAGAGAGCACAGTCACTTCTATGTATCTCATTATCCACAAGAGCAGTCAGAGGTGTACTCACAGAGCTTCATGGAAAATGATGATATGGAGGAATGTGATCAAACAAAAGTATACTAACTTTTACAAGGCCCTGGAAAGACCATTTTCTTGCAGAAATATGATAAGTTATGCCAATATTTAATGGCTTCTTTTCCTTCACTGTCCATTTCTTCCATAATTTTTAAGGTAATGATTGATATTAATCAGCACATACTCAAAAAAAGAGAACTTTTTTTTACTGGAACAAAACCTCAAGGAAACAATGCAGGTTTTGTGATTTGCTTCTTGGAAAGCTAAATCTGGAATGACAGCTTTTATAGCAACATTGTGCTGTGCAGAATCCTAGCATTCTGGCCAGGTTGCCAGCATTTCTCAGAGCCATTTGGTCCATGAATTCTGACTTTATTTCAGGGTATATGTTCATGGACAGAACAATATTTTCGGGGTCTCTGGGGTAGCTATCCAGTAGTGTTTGTAAAATCTAATTTTTAAAATGCTGTTGCAGAAATTGATACTGAAGAGTTCCTAAGGTATGCTTTTGTGGCTTAGTTACTTTTTGATAACTAATCTCAAAGAATAACATCTGGGCATGTGGAAGGCGGAAAGAACCTCTGTCAGCTTTTTCAAGAAGAGGTGAACCGCTTTTATCATGATAAAATTGCTTAACAATAAAGCTAATGAATACAACCAGACATTAATTTTCACAGGTTATTCCCTTATTCTTATCTTGTACAAAAAGCTCTGTGCTGACAATTTCCAGTTCCCAGACTGAAGCTGAGAGTGCAGGCTCTGTGTTCCTGCTATGTTTTTGCAGGTGAAGTTGAAGTGGCCATGAGTGCAGCATGCCACCTTTTTAGGACCATATCCTTCCTTATTATCGTAATTATTTTTCAGTTGCAGAGAGTGTTTGTGGAGAAGCTGGGGAGCCAGAGAATATAATGTAAAGTCAGCGACATTATGGTGATGCTAGAGCCTTCAGAATAAATGGGAGATGGCAAAACATGAGGATAGCTGTCATTGCTTATGGTTTAGCCGGGGTGGGGGGCCGGAGCTGGAAGAGTCTGCTAATAAGAGAGTAAGAATGCTCTTCAGGGTCTTTGTAAGTGGGATTAGCTTCAAATCCCACACTGATGCCCTTTATTACTACTTCAGCACCATTAAAGAAATGTTTTTTTGGGTCTGAGATAAGATCATCTGCATATCTATAGCATCTGCTTCTGTGTTGCTCTAGACATAGTGGGACTGACAAAATTTCATTAATTTTGGGACTGAAGGATCAGGCAGCTCTTCAGATTGTCGTATCTGCTTTTCTTGGGTGACCTCTGGCATATGAAAGTTTTCTGTTTGTTGGTGGAACCAAGTGTTAACATTCCTCTGTAGGTACTGAAGGGCTTATTTCTGCTTTATCGTTTCCATTTGGAGTATTTTTATCTTGCTTGATTGACAGAATGTTGAAATGCTGAATATTAATCTACTTTGTCAAAGGCTTTGAATATGAACTTCTTTTTTTCTTCCCCCTGTACAATCTATTCATCTCCATTAAATTTTTGTCTGAAAGTATGTCCAGAACATTGTAAAATAGCACCAAATGCAGTGACTACCACTAATAAAGTTAATGACTTCTTTCCTGGAAAACAACTTCTGTGCTCTTGTTAGTATTTTAAATTAATCCTGGTGATAATAAATACATATTCTTAACACCTCAGCACTTTGTATATAGTATATTTGTCATTAATTTCTAATTTTTTTTTTTAAACAGGATTTATCTGGGGAAGGCTACAGAGACACTATTGGTGATGAACACTTTCATCTAGAAGGTATTTAAAGAACAAAATTTCTTGGTTAATATTAAGGGATTTTGGAGTATGTCAGTGAACAGCTCAGTGTGAGAATGCATATATGAGAGTGCAGTTCTTGATAACACTCATGTACAGTTTGCCTGGCAAAACTGTTAAGATGGGAATAGGGTATTATTTCTGTATCTCCCACCACTGTTCTTGTATCAAAAGAAGTCACCCAGTTGTGTCATAGGCACCAAGTGTTTTAATTCAGGGTCTCACAATTTTTTCCTAGGTACCTATTTTGGCATTGGTAGTGGTAGTGAGTATCACTGGCCCCAGCAGAGGTGGTAAATGCATTCACTGAAGATGTTAGCATTGGGGTTTATGGTATGCTGCACACCTTTCTGTTACACAAACCAGACACAGAAACTCCTGCATTAATTTCTGATAAAGACCAGAGACTCTTATTCAATACATTTCTCCTGAATATGAATGGAATAATTATTGCCTCAGACAGTGTATTTCCAAGGCTCATCTCTTCCTCTATGATCAGGCTTCTCCTTGCAGTGGAGATGGAATCACTGTAGTGGGAAGGGCCTTTGGGGGTCTTAAGTATGGACACTGTATCCTGCGTGCCAGAGAATACATCTGAGGTACCTTGAATTTCAGTTGGGCAAGTGGGGGTTGATGAATGGAAGAGATTAATCTGAGGACATTGTTGCTCATTCTTTTAAAAAAACAAGGAAATAAGACATAGAAACTGTCTGGGATATATATATATATGTATATATGTATATGTATATAAAAAAAAAAGTGGTTGCATGTGCTGTGTGCTAGGTTTATATTATAGGATAGTGGAAACAATGTGCCCAACTTATTTAGAATGATTAATCATGTCAAGTTTAACTTGGAAATTTTCTGTCTTTTTATCATCCAGTCATTTGTTTTTGGTGGTAGGAATTTCTGTCTACACAGAACTTGAAAGATTCTCTGTGTTAAGAATGTCTGTCTTGCAGTTCCCTACGTGTGAAATGTGTTAATATACTGTGTTTCTTGGATCCCATATTTCTATCATGCCGGTAGTGTACAAAGGATGTTCCCTTGTATGTACCTGTAACATAGGAGCTAAATTTCAGCTGGTGCTTGTAGGATACTTTTACTTGTCAGTGTTTGTTAAAAGTGTTTCAGCATTTAACTTCACCACAGTTTTCCTTTCTGCTCACAGTAGGACATAACTCTAATAAAGGGTGGGTTTTTTATTTTCAGAAGTATAGGAGAATCCACTTAACACAGGATATGAGATGTCAGCAAGGTGAATAATTTCATTTTTCTGTGTCGCATTCTACATTTCCTTGCTACTAATTATTTCTTACTTTGTTGTATAGAATTGTCTTGCATAGCAAACATAATATCCAATATATAATATTTCCAAACTAGTCGGAAGCAAGATTGTTTTTATTAGAGTATAAAACCTTTTAAGCTACTTTAATTTCAGTCTTTCAGCAATTTTACATTATTACTTCTGATGCGTCTCTTTCTTATGAAGAAGCTGAGTATTGAGAAAAGATTTAGACACCAGGAGCAGGTCCTTTCTCTGTGTGCTGCCACTGGGGAAAAGCTGTTCTGTGGCGTCTTTCCAGCTGGGAGGCAGGTAACTGTTCCCACCCAGTGCTTAGGCAAATGCGTGCAGATTGCCAAGGCTTGGTCCTCATCCCTTCTGCTCTCAGGTCTCCAGGCTATGTTTTCCATGCTGGGGACAGCGTTAGCCACTTCATTCTGGAGTGGGATATTAAAAGTCTTATAATTAACAGATGATCCTGGAAGCATTTGTATTAAAGTAGGTTGCTTTCACACTTTTTGTTTTAGTGGCATAATATTTTTGCATGTTTGTGATAGTACTAGCATAAAATTGTGAATATATAGCAAATAAAGCGAAGCTGAAACATGATTTGAGACCTTTGTTAGGGCACAGCTTGAATTCTGTGTGGTACAAGATGGCCACTGTCATAGCTCTTTTCTGCATAGAAATATTTTGTATGAAAATGCAGTTAATATTCAGGAAAGATACTACTCTTTCCATCTAAAGTAGTTGTTCTGCCTTTATTTGGCTACTTCACAATCTTTACCTATGTACTGGTGTAACATAGATGCTGCATGTGTGGTAACGTTAACATTACTGGTAACTAGTTTCAGAGGCAGGGAGCTGTAATGCGCTGAAATGTGGTTGGTTGGGCTGAGCTCACAAAGGACAGGAATGGCAAAACAAAGACTTGAACCTCACTCTACCAAGTACCAGGCAAGTGTCTAGTCAATAAACTATATTCTGTCTTCATAAATGCATGGTGGGGATGGGAAAAAAAGAAAAAGAAACATTTCTCAGATTTGCAAAAAAGCACAGCAGGTGCCACAGTTCTTCTGGGTTAGGGGAGAGTTACAGCCTTCACACTCAGAGACTTTATTGGAGAATAAATCAGAGTTCTTTAGAAGACTCTCACTGAAAAGACAAAGTGGCAATAAGAGAAATAATTGAATTCCTTATTTTGTTTTACATAGCCAAGTTCATTGCCTTTTTTTTTTCCTCCCTCTCTTTCTTTTCCCCCCCTCTTAGCCGTCTGAGCAGTACAGATAAAAAGAACTCTCTTTGCTGGATTTAACTTCTGTGTTGTTATGTAAAGCTTGATCAAATCCTTTCGTCTTAACAGACTTAACTGGCCAACAGCAAAAGGCTCGGGATTCTGGGATTAAGATTGTATTTGGTAAGAGGACTGGTGCATTAGTGCTTTCTTTTGAACTATGGGAAGAACAAAGTAAACATCAAAAGCATTAAGCCATGAGAGCGGATTGTTGACTCAATGTTGCTGCATGACAAGAGGTTAGAACTCAATAGTGGCGACTCTGTTTACCGAGTGCTGTGCAGAAAGAAACAGTTTGACCAGTATTGTCTATTATGTCCAGCACCTGCCTTTGATTTTGCTTCGGGACAAGACACTAAACTGAAATTTTTTGGATATTATTTTACATGTTCCGTGATTTCCTTAGATAAGAGACACCAATGAAAACCTCAGTCTCTTCTTATATTACTCTGTTTCCCTTCTTCCTCTTTCAGTAATAACTCCACAATCGGGCATGTTGGATATGGGTTCTGTAGTGGATTCATTTGCAACTTCCATTCCAAGTTTAGTAGTGCTTTCCCACTGCATTTCAGAGACTTCTACTCATCAAACTTAAGAGTACTTGTGCAGTCTGCTGTGGCTGTGTACAAACTTCTTGTGCTTCAACTTTCTTGTCTAGCATCTGCGCAGGAAGCATGTGCTTCATCCCTCTTCACGTGTAATATAAAAGAGCTTGCTTGTGTTTGCTCTTCCTTGTCCCTAGATAGAATAGTAGGTCTGAATGACTGGAGGGGCTCTGGAAAAATTCACAAAAACTAGCACAGACATTGGGAGATACTTTTCATTTCATTTTGATGGAGAAGCTAAAATGGCTGGCAGGAATTGAATGTAGCACCAAACAGCAAGTCCATCCATTGTGGAGACATGCAGGTAACTCAGAAAGATATCTATTAGTGTATTCAGTGATGACATCCAAGTTCTCTCTGCTCTTCAAGGCGTAAGTAAGCTTTTTAAGGAATCATTCAGGAGCCCTGCTCCTGTTTTCCATAACTTTTTTCACCTCCTTTCCCCAGACCTTTTGGGAAATTTTCACAACTGAAGCCTGCAGACCAGGAGAGCTTTCATACCTTAACCACTCCATGTCTTTATGAAGTGAACTGTGTTTCCTCCATCGTATCACTTGAACATTTGGGTTTTTTTCAGAGCAGCCTGTTTTCTCCCTGCTTGTGACATCTGAACCAGAAGCAGGAAAGTCTCCCTCTGACACAGACTGATCGTGGAAAAAAAGGCAATTTCCTTCTTGTCTCAATACAAGCTTTTTAGAGCCCAGTGGGATATAGCTATCAGTCTACTTCAGCTGCCTTTTGGAGTTCAAGGTGAAGTCTTTAAGCTCAGGAGGCACCGAACCTATCACCCCTATTAGTTAGTTATGTGATAATGTGATTTCTCATGTCACTGTTCTGAAAAGTATGACTAGTTTTTCTACTAACCAGAAATCTTGCATCTCTGTGAGATCAATCTAGTCCTGTACCTGTCAGAGGAACTGCCTCTTATGCTGATAGGAATCTGTTCCCTGTTGCATTTGTCAAGCGAGGGTGATGTCTTGATTATTATTCTCTCAACAGAAGACTGGAGAAGATCCAAGCCTTCCTGGTGCCTTATCTGAACATGATATCCACAGTCCTGCTGAAAGTAGTGACAGAGCTTGACCTGAATCAACAAACCCTTTTTTTGATATGTTTCCCAAACCAGATGTATCCAAATCCCTAGATGTAAGATGTTGCCTTGTCTGGTACCAGAAAGGACAAAATTATTCAGGTCATCTTCTTGCCCATAAATACTAGAGAGCCCTCCAGCAGAGTTCAAAGCACATGTTGTTGCTGAAAAAAAATTCTGAGATCTGTAAAAGAGCTACTTGTAGCACTTTCCACGCACTTACACAGAATTTCTAAACCTGCAAGTAAGGCATGCTGTATTCAGCAAAGCAGAAAAGTAATTAATTATGTTCTTAATATTATTATATGTTTTTCAAGATGTTACTAGTATGTCCAGACAGTCCTTCATCTCTTCTTCCCCAGCATCCACGGAATCTGTGGTCAAGTGGGAGCTGAGGTGTGGTTAACTGAGTTCCACCATGCAGAGCTGTGTTGTCATTTTTGACTTTATTAAGAACTGACAAGCAAACAGGGAGCCAATAGTAAGGAATGAACTAGTGGTTTAAGGGTGCTGATCTTATGCCCAGTGCTGGTCATCCTGCTTCCCCTGCTGTACACATCCCAGACTTCCCAGTAAAGAGATCACACTGGCTTCCACATGGGTGCTGCTGACATACCCATGCTTCCACCTTGCTAGGGCTGCACAGTTGCAAGGGAGGGCATGGGGTGGAGTGTGCCTTCTCCACAGTGCCCTGCAGCAGGGCTGCGCTCATGCATTGCCAGAAAATTCCCTCTCCTCTGTCTCTCCATTTGGGAAAAATTCAGTGAAGGCTTTAGTTCCTGGAGTTGTTTCTACAAGTAGTAATTGAAAGAGTATCTGTTGGGTTGTCCACTCAGAGGAGGAGTGGCAAGGTATGGTGCTTGGGCCCGAATTGTTTAGAAAATTGTCAGCAAAGGAAAAATTGATCAAGCATTTTAACTAGTTTTAGCTAACCTATTTGCCTGTGAGACACTTTTTACCATACTTTGATCATCTCTTAGCTGTAATAAATTCATGTATTGTGCTAGACTGAGCTATGAATGGCTAATAAAAGGCAGTTATTTCAAACTGCATGCTCCTTTCTAGTTAATGCCTTCAGTTATGATGGTTATTTCATTTATTTTCTAAAGCTGAAATAATTTTCTATTATGTATATGAAATTCCAGTGTATTTATAGAAAAGACATAGATTGGATCTTGCTCACGGGCAAAGGTGCTTTATCTCAGCACCATTGTTATTACCTACCTAGTGCTACTGATGGAGGCTTGGTGCTTTGCAGAAAATTAAGGTGCCTTCTCTGTCATGTTCTTAAACCAGATACCTATTCATCGCTGACACTGCAGAGTGCCAGTAATTCTACCTTAAAAGTGCTGTTGTGGTCAGCTTTCTGGGACATTATATGGGAACTCTGCATTTTAATGACTTGTTGCTAATCCTATGCACTTACCATAGATTTGGTGTGCACGAATATATGCCACGTGATCACCTCAGCCTGGTGATCATTTTGCTCACTGGCTGTATTTTTTCAGCTGCCAAGAGGTTTCTGCTCTACCCTTTCCTACTACTCAATATGACATGAAACAACTCTGAAAAATACCTTCAGCTTCAGGGTGACCCACTGGCACCAGCCACCCATTATCTGACAAACAGCTAGTCCCTGCTGAGGCTGGAAGCTGATAAGCTGGTTACTGTGAATTGGAAGGAGTACCAGAGAACATGGGGTGGAGGGGGAAGAAAAGGAGCAGTGGAGAGTGCCAAGAGAAAACTGCTTAGTTTGGCAGTCAGAATAAAAGTCACCAAAGAACATGAGACTGGTAGGATTAGCAGAAGTTTTCCTGTGGTCGTGCACAGATCCAGGAAATTATAAGAAGCAGGTAGGCTGTTTGCCATGAGTGGGAGGAAAATCTTATGGCATAAGGCACTTTAAAAAAAATATTAAAAAAAATAAAAATTGTACAAGTGTTCCTTAACATTAGCTGTTCCAGTTGAGGGGGGTTGGTATTTGGATCAGAAGCTTTTACTTCTAGAGCTGCTGTTTCAAGTGCAGCCAGGTCAGTAGTGATGAAAGACTGTTGCCATCCAATGGTTGTCCATGGCCTGTGTGTAATGAGTTAGTGGTCTCCAGGTGTCTCCAAATGGACCTTTACAGTGTCTAACAGCTCCCACCCATGTTGGCAAGCAGAGCACAGAAAGGCAGTGAAAAGTGGGCTGCTATGTCACCTTGGAGGGCGAGCTTTCCTCCTCACACTGAGCCGCTGCTGTGCGGAAGCTGTGTGCTCTGCTACCAGTGCTGTGCTTGTTCCCTGCATGTTGGGTATCGCTCTCTTCAGCTGACAACCCACCAGCTCCTGCTGGTGCTGCCTAACGGTTTTTGATAGATGATGTGTTTTGTCTACGGTTTGAGAGTTTTGTTCTGAGTTATTAATCCTCTGCATTAGACTGGGAAGATCATACCTGCTGTAAGTAATAGTTTCACGTTGAGCTCTGTATTCAGATCATTCTGCACTGCTGGAAAGTTGTTATTCCTGAACACAAGCAGGTTGTGTGTTTGGTTCAGGGATAAGATAGCAAAGCTGAGAACAGAGCCTGGGATTTCCTGCATCCGTGTCTGTCCCTTACAATATGACAGAGAATAGGTTTTTAACTGTAGCACACAAGGAAACCATCCAAACTTGCAAGTGGTCTCTCTTCTTCATGGTGGCTGAAGAAAGCCAAATGTTAATATAATTGTGTGTAACGTATAGAAAATATTTTAGTAAAAAACCAAAATAATGAAAAGGGAAGTGTACTAGCATCTCAAAAAAGCAGTTGATCCCCAGTGAACACCTTAAACATGGAAAGCTTCAAAATAATATATGCCTGCTTGGTATTTCTAATAATATTGGTTTTCAATACTCTTCCTTTCTACTTAAAACTGTCAACTTTTCTTTCTTTCACAGAGAAGCTAATGATCTTTCTGAATGTTCATTTAAAAAAGAATCCATTAACAATAAGAATATTCATTTACTCTCAGTTCTAGGGTAGTCGTATACTAGTTTGCTAGCAGGCAAAATTCACCTGTGGGTATAGCTGTTGAAAAACCTCTGTCTGCACATCTCTCAGGTTGCTTCTCGTAGCATGTGAGAGCCCACCATCAGGGTGCACGTGGGAAGCAGCAGAATCAAAGTGCAAAAAGGGTGTAGCTTAGGGACATCTCATCAAAGGCGTGAGAGCTCTTGTATTTGCCTTCCATATCCTGAAGGTGAGCAGAGCTCAGGCAGCAGACTGTGGGCACGCAGCTGGTTGCTTGCATTGGTGAGTGAAGCTCAAGAGGAGCTGCCACGTAGCGCGACTGAGGTAGGTGTGAGAAATGGGTTCCAGTGATACAAGGCTCATGCTCTGTGCATGAGGTTTGAAAGGGCTGGGCCTCAGTAACCTGGACTCAGCAAACTGGTCTTGGTCATTGGTGTTTCCCTTGGGCTGTCAACATTGTGATTCAGAAGAGGAAGGAACTGGTGGCGTGTGTAGGCATATCTGGGTGAGCTGTTCATCTAGCTCAGGCTGGGTAACAATCGCACAGGAATGCAGGCTGGTGCACAGCTCTGCAGTAGCTGCCTCCTGTGAGGCTACGCCTGTCAAACCCTTACCTCCACCCAGGGCTGGCTGGGTTATAGCTAGCCGTGTCTATCTGCACGTCCTGCTCTCCTGCCTCTGCAGTGGTGGCTAATCTGGGAAGCAGGGACTTCCATCAGATACACCTTGGCAAACTGATGGACTTGGACATATCTGTGAAGGACAGCTGATGTAGTGTGTATGGTACAGAGATAAAGCTGCATTACTGTACATGTGCAGCAGGATAAATGTACTTGAACTTTGCCCCAGGACATCCACCACCAAGAACAAAGAATGAAATATGGGAACAAGTCAGGAGTTTGAAAACAATCTCTCTGGAAACATGATGAATACCAGTGGTTTCATTTATTCTACTTGAAGAACAAAGGTCCTTTTCTACTTTTAATTTCCCAGCAACGATTATTACCAGTTATTTTTCTTGTAGCTTTGACCACAGTTCATGGAGGTTTTATTAAACATGTTTTTGTAAAGTAAGTCAAAATGCCATTCTTCTCTGACTCTCTTGTGACTCTCTTTTTTCCCCTTTTTCGTTTTGCTTTCTTTCTTCCATTTTTTTTTTATTTTTTTATTTTTTTTTAAACTCATATGAAACTAGAGCATATTTCCAGGCAAAGATTTGGGGCCAGATAATACTCTCATGCTGGTGTTCATGGAATTATTTCAGTTTTGCAGTCCTGTAATTGAAAGAAGTTTTGGCCCTTGCTATTTCAGAGGACAATGTATTTGTTTCAAATCCCTCGCCTTTTCAGGAAACAATACATTCATTTTTAGAAACCTTGAATACTGCATTTAATAGGCAGTATGTCCTGCTGCAACTCTGAAATATTCCTAAAGTTGCCAGTTCTCTTGTGTTTGGCTTGACATTGACACAGCCAGGCAACTGAGTTTCAGAGTGCTCTCTGCTGGGTTTTTGGTAGCTTTCTGCAATAAGCTTTTGTTTAGAACCCGTGTGCATCCTCCTGTAGGGCCCTTCTCTCCTACCCACAGGGAGAAGACCCAGAGTGTCTCATGTGAGGATGTAGTTTATGACAGAGTTAAATAGTTCTTGCATTTCTGGGACTGAATTTAGAAGCCATCATTTCATATAGACAGCTAGATCGATGTAAAGCCAGGTAGATACCTGAACCTTCGGGCTGGATATTTTAGACACAACAACCTGTCATCCTGCTGAACCTTACAAATACACAAGCATGTACATGCAGACTTAGAGAGGCAATTTCAGTGAAAAGCATATTGCTTTTGCCAGTTGCTGTTCCAAATTCAAAGTGTGTATCAGTCAGGGTGCTTTTGTGTGCTTCAACTCCACTTCTGCTGCAGTAGCTACAGAAACCCAAAGTTTTACCTCACCAGGCAGAACAAGTGCCCTTTGTTACCTAGACAGATTACAGCTTTTTCTAAAGTCTGCTCTTCATAAAAGCCCAGCTTGAACAGTGGAAATTCTGACTTGCCTCAGATACTGAGGAGACTTTTATAGTTTCAAGTAGCTCCAGGGTTATATTTTAAAAGTTGAATTTCATCACATGTTTCAAGTTTGGTGGAAAAAAAAAAAAAAGGCATGATATTTTTAGCAGAAAAAGGTCCATGTCCCCCCCCCCCCCCCCCCTTTTTTTCTTAACAGATGTTTCATCTCAATCATATCCAAACCTCAAAGCACAAGTAGCAGTCAACCTTATTCTCCTGTGGAGAAAAAGATAAAATGTCATTTGTTTGGAAGAGGGTTTTTTTCTGTAACCACAACTAGTTTGTGAGTAAAAGCAAATAATAAATGCAGCACTATGGGGTTGTGGAAATGAACCTGAAGCAACATTTCTGCTCTTGAAAGAGCTCGGAGTCCAGCTGCTCTTGTTAGATGGAAAGTCCCAACCCCCGAGCCTACCAAAAAAATAAAAATACCAGTAATCACGCTTTTCTTGCTTTATAAACCTAATCCAGCAACCCAGGTCCTTTCACCAGTAAAATATGTTATACAAAGTGCCCAACTTTGTACCAGAAAGGATTTAAAACTGTAAGGGTAACAAAAAGAGTGGAAAGGAATAGTAGTTGTAAAACAAAATATCCAGAAGTAACAGAGCTGCTACCCGAGGAATTTTCACAGGGCTCTGGAGGAGCGGAGAGCTTTGCTGTGCCTTGCAGCTGGGGCTGCGCACAGGGCTCGGTGCCGTGGAGGAGTGGTCGAGGGGAGCCAAGGCAGCCCTGGACTCTGTGCGCAGATTTGTTTAGGAGGGAGTTATAGTCCCTCTTAAGGATTTGGAGACATAAAGCTAAAGCATGTGGTGCTGCAGACCCTTGTTTCGTTACTTTAATGGAGCCTTTGCAGAGCATGGAGCCATCTGGGTGTGGAAGGATATTCTTGGCAAACTGGCCTTCAGGGGAGGACTGCTCTCTGTGCCCGCTACAGGACCCTCTGGGAGCTGCACTGAGCACCCACCCACCTGCCCTGTCCCAGGCCACCTGTGCCTCTGCAGGGGCGGCTGCCCAGGCCCCACGAGCAAGTAGTGATTGCCCCCCAGATGTTAAGATGCTACATATGAACGAAGTTCACGGTGATACTGTCTAGGAGGATATTGCAGGGGTTTCCACCAGAGGGGTTGCTCAAAGTGGGAAGCTGAATCTTGAGTTGCAAAACACATGGGCTCTCTAGAGCAAAGGAAAGGCTGGCTTCTCCCAGCAGCATGCTCCAGCCTGTCTCCTTTTCTGCATTTTGAGCACTACATAGCACAGTGGACTTCCATCTCTGGTTGTGGTCTTTAGGCGGTACAATACTTATAACGGTGAGCAGTTACCTGCATTTGTTCAGTGAGAATCTTTTCTTCTGATGAGATCTTATGTGCTCTCTAGACTTTAAATAAGGTGGTTGGGTCAGGCCTTGATGAATTTTATTTCTCTGCATGTTTTGCAGTATGTGAAGTATCACCCCAGTACCATTTCTCACCCATGTGTAGATATGAAAAGGAAGAGACTTCCTTCCTTCCCCACCTCTCAGAGTAAGGTGTAGAGCTCTGAGGATGGGAACCGTGAACCTGCTACTGAATATTAACTACAAGAGCGTTGTCAGATGTGCAACTGATTCATCACAGCCAAAATAATGTGTTACAGTACAGGTCCACAACATTGCTCTCTACAAAAGGCTAGCTTTGTGAGGGTCAGAGTGACATTCTTCCTTGTGGGCAGCAATTCTGATGAAACGAGTATTACAGTTCAGATACCTTTAGCAGCCCCGTTATCACTGCAGAGGTGGTGGAAATACAGTTTTTCCTACTGAACATCTAAGTTAGATGGGAGCAAGTTGATATCAAAACCTACATTATTAATAACATTACCTACTCAGCCTTCATTTGAATAAAGGTTTATGTAGTCACTGGGTTTTTTTCTTCTTTTTCTTCCCTTGTGCATCCCAGGGGGAAAAAAATCCAGAGACAAAATTTAAGATAGAAAATCCTATGTGAAGAGCAATATCAGCAACTTACAGTGAGAAGGAATTTTTAAAAAGTAAAGTTGTTACCAGTTACTAACCAAAATCAGTGTATGGCCATCTTTAGAGAAGAGAGGTCTTTCTTCTTTTGCTTTAAGTCACAAATGATCAGCTGGTGTCCCCATCTGTCACTGTTCAGCAACAGAATTCAACACTTTGCAAGCCCATTCAGAGCTCCAGGGATACATAATACTGTTGGAAAGTAGTAAGTGGTCCATATGACAGTAACGGTTTTCACTTAAGAAGTACTTAGCCATGTTAAATGACACAGATAGTTATAGCAGATTGCATTCTGTTAATGTGGCTTTTGATATGCTCACTGATCAAACAAGTCTTGCTGCTACAGGTATCATCCTGAACTATTCTGACCAAAGCTTATGGAGATTCTTCCCCCGTGTCATTCCCTGTCCCCCCTTCCCTGTCCCCCCCCTTTTTTTTTAAGATAGGGGAGGGGAGGGAGAAATGATCTTCTTTGATCTCCGATGAGGAAGGGAAAAAAAAAGACTGTTCTGTTCAGGCTTTTGGCTAACACAACAAACAGTGTTTAAAATTTAACTTTGCTTAATTAATTAGTGATTCTGTTTAGTGCTGTCTGATCTTCATCCAAAAGGTATTTTGAAGCTTGAGAACTGAACATCAAAGTGTGTTGGGTGAAGATGGTCAAGTAAGGCATTTAATCTGGCAGTTGCTGTTGATGAAATACAGCCAGTTGGGGAACTAATTGGAAAAGGGAATCATAATCTGGCAAAATTCAGCAAACTCCCTCCCTTCAGCAAACTCACTCCAGAGAGAGTGTGAGAAATCTAGGTTTAGTGTTTAAGCATGTATGAGTTACACCCTAGCTAGCAGAGAGACTGTATTGTCCTTTGTGTCTGCATCTTTAGCACAATTTTTTTTTTCATAAGGAGATAGTAAAAAATTCCTCCCCACCCCCCCCCCACCCCAACCCAACAGCTGAAAAAAAGATGCCAGACCTAGACAGAAACCTGTGATTCTGTATCAAGGCTTGGAAATACTTCTGCTTAAATATGTGAAATTATTGGTGTTGACAAAAGGAATTGAAGCTTTATGGGAGGTGGTGTTGCACAGACCTGGGAGTTTGACTATTTTTTATTCAGGAGAGAAAATGTTGCCTGAACATTTGAGTGAATTTCAGTTTAGCAATTCGCCAGTGTCCTAGTGGTGACTTGTTGGTTAGAATCATTATCTGATGCCTGAATGATTAAAACATATTTTGGTTGTTTATTTTTGTTGGGGTTTTTGCAAGCCATCACATGGTCTGAGTCACTATCCGTCTGTTTTGCGCTTAACTGTCTCCCCCTGGTCGGGTGCTGGCATTAGGTCTTGTGACATCACAAATTTTATTTTATTTTTTTTACTCTGTGGTGGGCAATTGAACCTTTCATTTGTGTTGTGACCAGCAACAGGAAACAGTGAAATAGAAGAAGATGACTTCTGTCTGTATTTTCAGGTTGAAATACCCATCCCAGACTAGTACAGCACTTGCTAAATTGGTTTTGACTTGTCCCACTGGACTTAAAATGGACAATTAATTTCCCTACAGTAAGTTTCAGAGAAGGCAGCTTGATCTTTGTTGTTTTGAAGGGTGTGTCTAATTCATCAGCTTCAGCTTTCAGCCAGAGAAAGCTGAATACATGCTTTTGGCACTGACCCAGGGTGAGCCTGTTTTCCTATGCGCTTGTTCTGGTGGCTGTGGAACAGGAATGTTACTCCCTTCCTGGTCCTGTTCTGCCTACATTCATTTGCCACTGGAGAAGACGACCTTTGCTCAAGCAAAGCTATCTCCATCGGGGATGTATTTCAGTCAACTCTGTGGAATAAAACCAAAGCGTGTGCTTAATGGGGGTGGTATTTCTTAATCCATGGCCTCCAGGAGAACTTAAAAGTGAAATCTGAATGTGAATGTAATTGTTAATTAAAGGATGACTTCTCAATTTAGGCTTTCAAACATAGTTGTTACTGCTCTGGTTGTTGTCGTGCAGTCAGCGAAGAATGTCAGTTATGTTTGTCAAACCTGATTTGCAATGAAAAAAATGTTGACAGAACCAGATAATTTAGACATCAGAGACTTCAGGAAAAACAACACAATTAATTCTTTTTCTACCCCTTTGGTCCTCAAAGTCTCTGACTTGTAAGTTCTGCTGCATCTGCTGGATCTGTAAATTGGAAGTGAAACCCTTACCCTGTTGACGTCAATAAGAATTTTACTACTGAGCTTGGTTGGACCAGCTCTTTGACGCTCAATCCCATCAGTCAAGTATTGCTATGAAGTTAAATTTGAGCTGTTACAGAAGTACTTCTGACTTCATCTTCTTGCTTGATATGTCTGTTTTTCAGTTTTCCTTTTATCCTACTCCCCCACAAGTCTCAGGTTCTAGTGTGTGGTTTGGTTTTCCCCACATAGAGATAATTCAGTCCCTTTGTTTCTGGTAGTCGTTTTAAAGAATTGCCATGCAATCCAGTCTACCCGACTTGAGGTGAAGGCTAATATTTCATTTCAAAGGGTTTGGCTTCATGTATGCCAGATGCTGACTTGCATAGGTGGCATTTTTGTCAGTTCTCCAATTTTACCTTTACTCTGCTTTCTCTCAAAAATTATTCAGTAATGACCCTGAAGTTAAGATAATAGTCACTGGTAATGTCCAGTCGTAATTTATCAGTGTGGAATTACATAGCTTCTCCCATAGTTCTGCATTCTGAGTTAAGGCCCTGTGATCCATCACATACCTTTTGGAATGGCTGTCATCCCAAAGAGGCTCCGAAGCAGTTCATCTTTAGCCCGAGTTCTCCTAACTACTGTGCAAATTGGGACATGGTAGCTGTAACTGAGACCTGAACATTCATCAGAGTTGCATCCTTTTTTTGTTTCTGGGCACAAGATCCTCTTAATCCATCTGACTGAAACGCTAAACACAGTTGAACAACAGAGTGAAACTGTCCTTGCTTTGAGAAGGAAGATTATTTGCTAAAGAGCAAGGTGCCACGGTGCTTTGCTTGAGATGAGGCTTTGAGAAATCCAAAATGACAAGCCACCTGAGCGAGGGTGAAAGTTTAAGCAGTCACTTTTCCACCTGACTGCAGCTCTAGTCCAGCTCTCCCCCCCAGCCCCTCTCAGAGCAGGGTGGAGGTGAGTGCAGGACAGCTTGGCTGTCTGAAGCCTAGTACTCCGTGCTCATTCAATACTTGCAGCACAGCAATCAGTTTTACCTTGTTTCTGGGATTTTTTTGGTGATTCCTAAGAAGCAGTTGGAAATATAACCCCCATCTTTTCTTAGGAATGAATAAACCCCTGCAAAAAAGACTTAATTTGAGTCTTAATACCTTTAAAGTGGTGTTCATTCTCCCTTTCTCTTCCTCCCCCACCTCAATTACAAGCAATTGGGTGGTAGTAATTAACAATCTTAGAGACAAACATCTGCTAGTACACTTAAGCCAGTCAGTTTGTTTTTCATGAAAGAATGGTATTTCACAATTTTTCCAAGTTAATATTTTTTCTTTATTGTCTTTCCAATTTCAAATATTGTCCAGACACATTTTTATAGTTTCTTAAGGTTATAGAAGTGAATACAAGACCATTAATAATGAACAAGAACAAGAAAAGAGAACGTCGTAAAGAAAACATATGCAGTATTTCAACTCATGAAACATTCTGTTAGGGAGCATTGTTTTTGAGAACATATGGTTATTCCCATGAGAAGCAACATATATATACTTTTTTTTTTTTTTCCTCCGATTGTGGATTCCCACAACAAGGCTACGTTTCTCTGTGTATTCATCTATATAGCGTGTTCTCTTTGTCAGGACTTGTTATCTGAGCGGGGAGGTAAGCAAGTATTTTTGCACAGATGATATATTGTACGTGGACCTATTTCTGATGGGCTAGACTTTGGGAACACAAGTTTATAAATTCTCCACACTCCTTTGAGATAGCTATCTTGTCTGGTCTAGTTTAATATCATTGGCAGAGCTGAAAGGAAGTTCACATTGTGAATATATCTGAACCTTGGCATGCGGCTCACTGGTGGATCTCTGTTTACAGGCTGCCAGTTTTAACTGTCCCAAGCAGACATTCTCATTTTATTTATAAGTAGGTTCAGCATGTGTTTGTATCCTTCATGAAGCTGAGCGAGCGCATGTCAATAGTCAAAACTAAGTATAGAAACAAGATACCAAACACTTACCCTTCTTTTCTCAGACAAAACACTCGTACTCCAGTATGTATTTTTAAATGTTCATTGGGTTTGGGTAAGGCACACAAGGATATATGCACAGACACATTATTTGATCACTCGTAAATATTAGTTTAATACCTCCATATTCCCCTTTAAAGTTTCCTCATTTAGATTTAATTTTTCTTTGCTGAATGAAACTTGACATCAGGATGAGATCACCAGATTTCCCCATTTCATCTGAGCTCCAGAATGAGTAACTGATTTCAAAGGATAATTCCCCAGAGCAGCAAGGCCAATGAGTTCTTCAGATCAAAGGTCAGCGAAGCTCAAAGAGGATAATTTCTGGCATACAGTATTTAAACTCTCTCAAGGAGTGTACTGCAAGATGTATCCCCTCCTTCCCCAACAGTTGAACTCTTGTTTTTTGAGAAGACTAATTTGTCAGAGCACATTTTTCCTCTGGTATATGCATTATACATTAAAGTGAAAGCTTCCGATCGGAACACACAAACTGTATATCCAGAAAGGTTATGAAATGTGCCAGTGGAAGGGCTGTTCCTGAACCCAGAAGGTAACTGCGCCGTTCCTCTCTGAAGCACCCTGTGGGCTGGGGAACTCTGGTGCACTTTGCACACACCAACAGCTTTCAGCACAGTGCAAGAGCGCAGTGGTGGAAGGGAGAGAATGGTCTGTAAGACGTTTCATTTTGACAGAAAAAACCCACAAAGAGCATTGGGGCAAGGAACAGTCACCTTGTGCAGGATCAGTTCTCTCAGCCTAATGTGGTTTGCCATGCCAGTGCCATTTGGGATGCTGTTCCTTAACATATACAAGACCACTGTAGAAGTCTTTTGGCCATTATATACATTTAAAACTGTGTGATAACAGGAGTGGATTTTTTTTTTCTTTTCAATTGGTTGTCCACTGTTTCAACAAAGCTAGGGGTCATACCTGCCCAGCTTTCATTTATTTCACATTCTCTAGAACAAGTTGGTGAAGGATTGCAAGAGCCCCTCATACACGTCTATCAGCTTAGTTAGAAATGTTCATGTGAGAAGCTCATTGCTGGTACCAATGAGCCACTGAAAATCTAGGGGCATGTATAATAGTTATGAAGAACCACTGTCAGTGTAACTGTCCTTGTTGTGAAGGTCTGTGCTACCTTTTCATTTCTTGTTGATTTTAGAAGGAAACAACAGGGCTGGGCTAAGGTAGACAAACAAATGTTGTCTTTTGTTTTACGGGGGTCTTTCTGTGGCCTTAGTTTGAACTCCCAAGAATATGGAGTAGTATTTATGGACCGGGTGAGTACAAAGCAAATGGCCCTTCTTCAGATATACTTCAAAGTTCTGCATTGTAGGTAATATTTATTTTAGTATGTGCCTTCATTATGATAAACACTTTACAAAAACCTCCTGAGGAACAGTCCCTCCTCATCCGATAACATCAGGTTAAAAGCACAAGGGAAGAAACTGCTGGAAGCAAACTTCTTCTTCCTTCAGCTGACCTTCCTGCTTAGCTTATGTTTGGTGTTAGGGAATCCTGGCGTGGCTTGGAGTAGAAATCAAAGTGTATCAGTGTGTCAGTATGTGTATAGTAAATGCCATGTCTGCTTGCATTTGCACAGTGCAAATTACAGGTGTGTGTTGGGAAGCTTGCGTCAGTATAATATCAAAACTGCAAATAAATATCAAAGACAGGAAATTCCAAAGGTTAGGGTTTCTATCTCATTCCCCCTTTCTTTACTGCACGTGCAGAATCTTCTATAGACCACTGTTTTGAAAACAAAACAAAAAAAAAAAAGTAATACAATAATGTTAAATTTAAACAAAGAAATAAGACTTGATGGCGTGATATATATCGCAGGGTGGCAATGAGAATGTTGTGGCAGAAATCTTAGCTTTTGGAATTTCTGAGTACAAAGCTATGGTACGGGTAGTTTTTTGTTGTGGTTTTTTGTTTGTTCATTTGGTTGGTTGGTTAGTTGGTTTGGTTTGTTTTCCTAAGATAATGGCTCTGTTTCAAATTTGAAAGAAAATGCTGGAAAGTGGCTAATATAATATCTTAATTTCTAGTGTGTTAGTGACTTGTTTTCCTGGGAGAATGATTGGGAGGCACCTCAGTAGTGCTGAACACCAGGAAGGCCACAGAGTAAACCCAGTTTGAAATGGGTCATCCTGAACTGGAGGGCATTATGTCTCCGATTTTTCAGGAGTCTGACTTTACTGAACTGGCACTTATATAAGATCTTACTTACAAAGGCATCCCCAAGAAACAGTTCCTGCTTAGCATTAGGATAAAGGATTTGGGTAAATGCAAACGTGGCAGTGCAAGAGAAAAAACGCTCACTTTTAAGACCGGCATTTTCACAGTATATTCTATGTTTTGGGGAGCAGGCAGGATTGCTGCTGTGCCTAATGAAATATGGGCATAACATTGTTGGCACAGGTATGGATGTATAAAAAAATCATCTAAAAAGTTCAAGGGTAGGGTTAAAAAAATCTGTGTATATTTTCATAACGCTAATGAATACAGAATTAATTTTCTTCAGATACAGGGTTTCATCATGTGCAAGGCTGAGTGCCTCTGCAGGAGACGAAGGCACAGCTATTAAGTTCCTGGGTATTTGTCTTTTAATCCATGTGAGAAGTATATGTATATCTTTCTGTATTATATCTGATATGATATGTTGTGATATATGTCTGAAAGATGTTAATATTGATGCTTTTTATGAGTGCTATTGAATTGTGCAAGTACATAATGTTTTAACTTGAAACTTAGGTGAAATATACTTTTTCATACGTACATGAAAAAAATGCAGCTTAGCCTTTTTGGCAGGTAGTGTTACCTTCTTGGAAGGTAGTAACGTTTTGTGTATTTGAAGAGGGGAATTGGAACAGGGTGAAGACTTCATTTCAGCTTCAGTACTTCATTCACTGCTGGTGAATGCAATGTGTTTTTGCAGTATGTCACAAACTTTCAATATTTTGCAAGTTATTAAACTTATTTACAGTAACAGTTCTGCTGATTTATATTCTCATAATACTGTGTGTGAACTTCCTGTGACTCTAGTGATGTTTGTAGGAGAGGCTGTGTACCAAAAGCTGTTGATAGATTGTCTGCTGAAATTATCCCAGATGTATAGTGAACACAAAAGCAAATCAAGTATAATGATCCTCTCATACAAGTTTGCTGAAATCAATTTCACCCTAAATATAAAGACAGATTTGCAAATATAAGGCTGCTTTGACATTTCCTTGTAAGTGTTTTTTCTTAAATATATTTTTTGCAGTGGCTTTGCCTCCAGAGAAGACAGATGGAGTTTGCAGTGGAGATGAAAAGAAAGCAGAAAAAGAAAGTGACACACGCACAGGTTCCAAGAAGCAACTGAAATTCGAAGTAAGTCCTCTATATTTTAAAGTTTCGCTGTACTGACATAATTATGGTAGAAAAATAACCTGTGGACCAAATAGTGTCCTCTGATGCATATATATAGCTACCAACAGTTGTAATGGGTACAAGAGGAAGTAGAATTGGCACAAATCAGTGTCTTACTATTGGTGCTTCTTAGAGAGTGATTAGTGACATTTATTTCCAGGTACGGAGAGAGTCAAATGATGATCATAGGATCTGTAGGATCTGAAATGTTTAGTAAGAGGCAGCATTCAGTTTAACCCTTTATGGATGATCCTTTCATTAATAATTTATTATGCCAGCTACCATGTTATCAGATCTTTAGATTGACTTCCATGGACTGTTGCACTTGATTAAATCTGCCTGGTGCAAAAGGTGTAAGCTTCTTTAACCATCGGTCTTCTGCGCCTGGGCCTTCAAAGCGAAATAACTCTGGCATGCTTCACAGGAAATCCATCTGATCACATGGCAGAAGGAAAAGGATTCTGGAGGGCAATGAGTCTGATGGTCTGTTTCGTTTAAGACTTACAAAAATCATAAAACTGCCAAACAGTGTGTGCAGTTGGCAGGTTCTGTTTATAAAGGGAGTGATTTAATAAATATAAGTATTGAAACATGCTGTCATCCAGCTAGAGGGTTGTCTGTCTTGGTGAGGAGGAAGATACTGTGGTACCGGCAAGAAACAGCGTGATTTTTCATCTCTCTGCACTCCAGCAGACATGGCAAACTTCTACCGTTCAGTGCTGTCAGCCTGTCACAGTAATGAGCTTTGCGTTCCTCAATTGTTATTTAAAAGACCATGCAGCCACCTTGCAGCATGGCTTGAGTGTTCATTTCCTTCTCTAGAGCAGATTCAGTCGTCTGGTATGATTTATTTTTTACTGTTTTAAGGCTGATTAAAAGGACGTCGCTTTCCCATAGGCAGTTCAGGTGTTGCTAGGTGCTTGTGTGCCTTCTGGGGGGAGGTGACTTTTCCTGCCTTTTTTTTTCAACCCTCCTTTCTTTTTTTTTTTTTTCCCCTCCACAGCAATAACTTTTTCTAGGCACATGTTACAGCTTACCTTAAGCAGCAGACACTTGCAGACAGGGAAGGCATGATAAATTGCAATTAACAGTGCCTTGATATTTGACCGTTGGAGGACACCTGTCAACATGGCTGGTGCCAGAGTAGCTGGAACTCCACCATACCAGCAGAGTCGGTGTTTGTTCCCAAGTAGTTCTTGGCATGCCATAAAGGTTAGCACTTGGTGCTAGGCACCATGACTAATGCAGGGAAGGTTGCCATGGCTCTTAACTAAGCAGGGCACATCCTCACATAAAGATGTTATGTTAGGCAATGTGGGACAGGGAAGTATTAATATGTGGCAAGAAACCAAGTATTGATATTTTTTCCCTTGTTCTACAAATGAAAGTTTTCCAGCTATATAAGCTAGGAGCTAAGAGATCGGTGAATGTTTCAAAAGTATAAAAGAATCCGAAACACAAGTGTTGAGACAAGAGGTCTAAATCCGAGGTGGATGTGATTTGGCTTTTAAAGGTGCTGGGAATGTTTATGTAATACGAAACTGTGTTTCCACAGTAGAGTGTGGGGCACTTGGCAGCTTTCAGCCAGGCTTGTTATAACTGAGAGCAGACTGCCTTTGAACTCAGCAGGGGACAGGGGGTACCCGTAACTGCTGTAGGGAATTGGTTTCAAGTCAGAAGATCAACCAGGTATTTTGAGCTCTATCATGCTGAAGCTATTTGGAGCTGTTTATTTTACTTGCATACAGTGGCTTTCATTTTAATAGCACTGTAACTTTTCTGTTTTGCCTTGTTGTGGCTCTGGATAATTCTGATTGCACAGGTTTTGAGAGAAAGCAAACGATTTGCACCCAGGTGACTGGAGTCAGTCAAAGTGCATCCTTTGTTCTTGACTGAAGTCTTGGTTTTGGTTTGGGGATTTTTTTTCCCTGTAACAAATTGATTCTTTCAGGCTTTCCACAGATCACGCTTTCACTGACAGGAGCACAGTTAAAATAAGGACGAGGCATTGCTCCCAGGTTGTTCTTACCTGCCAGTTCCTAGGCAGGCTCCATTTTGGGAGCCTCAGCGGTGTGATGCTGTACTGCACGAACTCTTTGGGTATCTTTGGGTATCAAATATCTGTGTCAAGGACAGGTGCCACTGGTGGGGATTTGTGCCGCGTGTCCACTTTGTGTTGATGACTGCGGGCACTGTGGTGTACCGCCTCATTCTGTGAGTCTCTTTCTCTTATCTTTCTCTGTCTGAGTTAAGCAGAGTTTTCCTTCTCACTCTTTAGTGGGAAACCTTATTATATTTCCAGAGCTTCAGGGAGTCGTTTTCTTGTACCTTTTTGTGCTTTCTGCAATGAGGTGGAAAGCATCTTGCAGATCCCCTGAAGTCTAGCCCAAGGGAGTTAGGATTATCGTGTGACTGTGATGAGACTCCTTCCTTGTGGTGGACAGAGGCCTCCCCGGGACATATCCTGAAAGCTTCCTCCCACGAGAGAGGGAGGAAGGAAGCAAGCAAGCAAGCAAGCAGCCTCCTTCCACAGGCTCTCCTCTGCAAACAGGCCGTTCGCTTTAGGTAATCAGCTGCTCTTTGCATGTTTCTTAGGAATTGCAATGTGATGTGTCTGTAGAGGAAGATAACAGGCAAGAATGGACCTTCACACTGTATGACTTTGATAACAACGGAAGAGTCACACGCGAGGTAAGCAAAGTACAGCTGCCCCTTTGTGTGCAGCGTTTGCTAACAAGAGAAGTGTTTTATAACAGGAACATTTTTTCTTATATGAAATAGAGGTGTCCTGCCAACTTAAACAGCAGTTTCCATGGACCCTTCACTCCTAGAAACAATCCCACCAGTAGTTTACTGTTTTCAAATGTACTGTACCACTTTTTAAGCTGGTCGTTGTTTAATATCTGGGATTAGCCTTTAAAAAATAGTACTGGCATTTGAGGACAAAAAGTATCTGAAACAACTGAACAACTAAAGACATTGTCAAAATAAACCCCTGCAAATGTATATTGTTCTGGCTTCTATCCTGCTTTTCAGAGTTAAGCTAACCAAATATCAAGGTTGCTTTCTGACATTCTTTCCAGTAGGACTAACTATACTGTTCTGTTGTTTTCATGAATATTAGTCTGATCTCTGCCTTCTCCCTCCAAGTATAAACAGCATTGATGATATTTGCTGGAGGACCATAGTGAATGCCTGTCAAAGCATACCCATGTGTATTTTTTATTATCAGGATGTCTTCAAGACGCATTTCCTGTGCAAATAAGAAGCCAAATAAGAGGATGTACAGATTACATTTTCAGAACTTTTTCTATCTCAATTGAATGATACTTCTAGAATAACGTCTTTTACTGACGTTTACTGCAATGTGCTGTCATTGTTTTTTTTTTTTTTTTGTGAGGTGTGTTTACAGGCTCCCATGCTTTCAGATAATTAGCCGAAAATTGACAGATTTTGTCTCTCTTGGCTCTTAATGCTGGTTACTGTGAAAATTACTAAGAAGTGGTTGAAAGGAATAGGGTAAATACTGAAAGTGTAGTGGCCTTAGGCACCAAATGAGGGCAGAATTTTTTCCTAGAAGACTGAAGCAAATCTCTTTTGGCATTTATGAACAAATTGCCAAATGTGGTAGTTGTTCAGGGGTTTTAATATATATATATGAATATTATTACTAGGCTTTTTTTAATGTTTCTACTCTGATAGTTCTTTGAATATCCAAATGAAATCTGTGCCCCTCATGCAAGAGAATAAGCAGACGAAAAGTTACAGGCGAAGTCCAGAATTCAAATGGGAAGATGAGACAGAGAGAGGGGGCAAGGAGAAGGGTGGGATGGGGTGAGGAAGTAGTATTGTATTTGTTAATGTATGGGGAACAGAGACCAGAAAAATGTAAATAACTTGCCTGAAGTCTCACAAGAGCGTAGTGGCAGATTGAACCCAGATCTTTCAAGACCCAAGGCTAAGTCTTCGTTACAAGATTATCGTGACTCTCAAAGAATAGGGGAAAAACACACAAAACCCAAACCCACACACATGGGTGTCCTTTACATTCAGGCATGGAATTCCCATTAATGTCAGTGGGAGTTCCATGTGCTGAACATAACAAGAATATGCTTTTAAGTATGTATACAATAATTATTTGTGATTATGTGGTACACCGAAGAGCTTAATTTGACTGTACTTAGAGAATATGTTACAGCCAAATTCTACCTCTCCCTGCTACAAGAGCAGACTGCAGCTTAACTGAAACCAAATCTGTGCAGGGATTGGAAATTATACTACTCTGAGGTCTAGAGGTTGCTATGTTCAGGCTTGAACCTGTGCCAAAAAAAATTCTTTTAACCAAGGGACCAAATAGGTTGATAATTTTCAGCTCTTTACATGTGACCAAAGATAGAAACAAATAGTATGCACCATTGCACTTACCCAGTTAAGTTTCACACTTCTTTTTCAAGCTGTTCCAGTGCCATTTGTATAATCCATCTTGATGGTTGTCTTCTGTTGAATCCAGATGCTATTTAAGAGTTGTTTGTGCAAGAATGACTAATGATAGCAGCTTATAGATAATCTTGGCCACAAAAGAAGAATTTCAGTCTCTTCATATGACATAGACTTTCTCGTTCTATTAGTCCCTGAGAGACTGGCAGTCAGCATAGTGGGCCTGATACTGTTGTTTGTTAAGCAGCTCTGTTCCTGATCTACCAAAGGCCTTAATGATGGCGAACATTAAACATGTGAATAGTTTCAAATAAAATGAATGGGACACATGCTTTGAATTAAAAGTATCGGAAGCACATTGCTGGATCAACGGTTGGAACAGCCAGTCTGAGGAAGAGGACTGATCTGTACTAGTGCCATTTAGTGAGCTGATGAAAATGCTTTCAGAACTGGTCAGCTTTTCTAAATGAAGGTCCAGTGTTCTGGTGAGAAAAGCTAGTGTGGACCTTTTCTCCTTCTTTGAAAATTTCACTGTAATGTCTCCTGGATTTATAGCTGGATCTAACAGAGAGATGAAATTTCTTAAGTCATATTTCTATCTGTAGACCTTAAGCTTCTTCACAAAAAGAAGCCAGCCTTGTCATTCTTATTTTTCATGTTGGAAAACTGAGACGCTGGAAAAGGAAGTGACTTGCCCACCCACATTCATTTAATTTGATTCAAAGTCATGGTGTTTAAAACATTGGACTTCATGTCCAGAGACTTTCCAAAGTAATACAGAGTGTTAAGTTTGTAAGAGATGTGTAGGTGGGGTGCAATTTTACAAGCAGTCTAAATGTTTTTTTCATTAAAATGTTTGAAAATTGTAAATAAGAGATGGGTTTAGTTACTGGATAAAATTTCCCTTGGGTTTTACATAATGACAGATCACCACAAGAGCATTCAAATTCCATCATAGTGAAATTTCTTCTGGACCTTAACAACATCTTCAGAACTTAATACTGCTTTGATTTCCTCCTAGAGTCTGTATGACTTATTCCGTAGTCCTTATAATTAGAAATTCAGATCTAGTCATGCTTCTTGAAGAGAGACACCCGTTATGAAAGCATAATATTGGGATGGCAAATTATAAAATTAGCATTACTGTATGTTATTAAACTACTGCTTTTTCTGTCATAGACGACCATTATTTTTCAGTCCTTTTGGTGTAGTGGGTGATAACTTTTCGTGCTGTGATATGTATATTAGAAAATTTGGCTATTAGTGTTCCCCTTCATTCCATAAGCCAGAAGAGGACAATTCATTATGTACTGCAGGCCTTTTCAGAACTGACAGCTGCACTGTAATTATCTTCACATGGATATTTGTAATCGGACTTGAAACTTGGATAATTGAACTAATGTGTTTTGATCCGTGAGGTTTTATATTGAGCTCTCTGAATGTAATTATACTTCATAAACACTAGCCTTTTTTCTTTCTTTTTGCAATCAGGTCTTTCTTAGGAAATTGAGTTTCTTTGGTGAGTGGCTGCACAGGAATAAGCACACAAGAAAGTTGCTTGTCAGGAGTTAAAAAGAGGGAATTTCTTCTAGTGTAGTTGTTGAGTAGATAGCAAGTGAGGCTCCTTTCAGGTTCCAAATAAGAATTATTCAACAACATATGTGATCAAACAAAGCTGATGTTGCAATAAAACCATCCTGCTGTATGTAAAAATCAAACTACAAACAAAGTACAAATAAGACATTTGTACTTTTCTTTTTCTGCGGGAAAGGTAATGAACTGATATTGATGTTTCTCTTCATGCATTTTTAATGGTAAAAATGTTCTTTGTATCTTACATTAAATACCCAATTTTTCCTCTTATGTTTCCTTTCTTCTTTTTTCTTTCCCTTTTTAGTTATTTTTGTTCATATCCTCTGTAATGAGTGAAAGGGCTTGAGGTTATTTCTGCATTCAGAACTCAGCACTGAATCTCTGACTTTGGGAAGAATACTGGCTTTTTGGGGGCTACTGTTTAGCAGTCTGACCCTTACATGAAATTTGCTAGTTTTCAGTTTGTCAGCACCGTATTAAGTCATGATTTAGAAAGAGCAGTGGAACCAACGGGTAGAGGAGTACTGCCTGTCTGTGTCACAGGGGCTATCATTTCAACCATTAGATTTGGTGGATTTGCATCAGAGAGAGATATTAAGAGAAAATACCGCTTTTCCTTTTGGTTTTGAGGGGAGCCAAAGACATCTCTGCCAGCCAAGTTACAAAGAATCAAATTGAAGGTTTTCTTTCAGTGTTATTAAACTCATTGGGGTTTTTTGTTTGTTTGTTTGTTTTGTTTTGGTGGGGTTTTGTTTTCGTTTTTGGAGAGGGGTGGGGCTTGTGCCAATATCTCATTCTGTTAAATTAATTCTGCTGGAAAAGCCTCGTAGTTTCCTTTACAGAATCTCTAGTTTGCTAATTAGTCCTAAAATGAGAAGCTATGCTAATACTGGAAAAACAGGGCTGTCCCTGTGCCACTAATGTTCCTTAGAAGTAAAAGGCATAGGAACTTTCTCCGTCACATGAGTTCTGTGAGGAATGAATAATATTTCCATGTAATTTACTCTTGTTCTTTTTTACAGACCCATTAGTTTCTCTGAGTATTCTAAATTCCTGGTAATCTCCTACTGGAGATCTGTAAGGTATTCTGTGGATAAACATGTCAGTTCAGCATACATGTGTGGCCTTAACTGTTCACTCTTAAATATTTCAAATGAAAGGATTTCTGGCAATCTATTAAGGTTGCTCTTTTTAATATACTTTGTTGAATTAGCTGCTTGATAAAATAGCATGTGAAGAACACACAGATTAACACTGTTAAATCCTTCAGCCCTGGAAAAACCAACTGTAGTGTTCAATAAGCAAGACACAAATAAATCTGGGTATGACACATGGTGGCTGTTTGGATACTACCCAGCAAACCTGTGTTTTGCTCTTTGAGGAAAAATATCATAGTTTCAGTTTTCTTAATTGATTAAACTAGCTATCCCAGCAGAAATTCCACATGCTATCAGCCCTTCAGAAGTTACGTTAGATTCATGCAACCTACTTCCCAGCTAAATATAGTCTGTTTTCTGTAAAGGAGAGAAAATAATTTAAAAAAAAATTATTTCTCTTACCCATTTAATATATTAGTTTAAAAATCCACAGTGATTTGTAATTAGAAATGGTTTAAAAGTACATTTCAGTTATAAAAACAAGCAAATGATATTTTTGGAAAAATGGGAAACACTGAAAAATCTGTTCTTGTTTATTTTTCATGTAAAAAGGGAGAAAGTTTGAGAAATGTGGGATGAAACTTCTTGCGTGGGAAGTGCCAAGCAGTCTTAAGCAAAGCAAAGCAGTTGCAAAATTATGTGACTACTAAAAATCTTAACCATTATGCAGAAAAGTTAGATTCTTTGGTAGCAGTTCTCTGAGACATACTAGCTGGTGAACCAGAGAAGAGGAGAATTTAACTACCTTTTATTCTTAATCTTTGATGCTGCATTTCTTGAGGACAGTGAAATGTGCAAGCTGGTGTGTAGAAGGTAAAGCTGTCTCAATGGTTTTAGGGAGTTCTTTAAGGAATTTAAATACAGATAATGTTCAGTGGGATAGCTTTCAAGGGGAACATAAATTGCCTCAGTCTTCTGGCAGGCTACTGGAAGATGAAAATTCTTTTGGGGGTAAATACAGACATAACTATAAAATACAAATTTTGTACCATATATTTTAATAGTCTAGTGCTACTAGTTTGACAAGAAGCCATTACCATCTTAGCTGCCAAAAAAAGGGCTGTGAGACAGTAGTTTTAGTCACAGTTCAAAACTTGGTGACGAAGACCATTCCTAACAGATCAGTGCCTCAGCAATTCATATGTTATGATTGTGAAGCAATAACTGGAAAGCAACAGGAGGCTCAGGCTGCCTTGTAGCTGGTACCTGCTTGGCCGAGACCCTGGCAGATGCCAGAGTAGCGAATGACCCAAGCAGAGCTGTTTGACCAAATGAGAACTGTCAGTTTGCTAGAACTCCTAACCTCAAATTAGGACCACAAGTAAATTAATCCTATAATAAAAATTTTGGTGTTTAAAAGATCAGCATAAGCATCCCTGACCTCAATCTTGGTATATATCCAGTCTGATGACCACGTTTGTTCAGTGCTAGAATGCAGATCAGTTCAGATCATTGTGGAGGAAACTGGTCATTAAACGTGTAATAAAATGCACAGGCAGCAGAGCGTCCTGATACCTCTGTGCAGCCTCTTAAACTGCTTGGAGCCTGGACATCAGTTTGGGTTAATTTGGGCCTGTTTGGCCAAGAGATGTAAGTTGTGCTGATGCGGTACATGCGTGCACATATTTCTGACTTGCCAAGTATGTGTCACACAAATGCTGCATCTTGGGCTTCCTTGGCAGAGTTTGGGAGTACTCGTTAAACTGCCGAGTCAAGCGTCTTCTTGAGAAAGACCCTCACAGAACACAAGGGGCAGATTGTATGCCAGTTAGCAAGTTAGACTTCATCACTGGACAAAAATCATGTGGAAGGACAGTGGGAGTAAAGACTTCTCTTGTCCTTGCCTATTGGATTTAAAGTAGACTAGATGATCAGCTTGTCAAAAGTCTGGTGTAGCAGAAAAAAGGAAGGAGGACAGATTATGGTGAATGAAAATGTGGCTAGTAACCTCCTGACAGGAGCTTTGTGTGGAAAAATGCCATGTTGGCTAACCAGCACTTGTGAAGGAATGTATGGGAAAGGCTCCATTCACCAAAGCGCTGAGTATATGAAGCCCTCTTAAGAATAAATATGGTGCTTAAGTATTGTGCTGAAGGGGAAGGTCTGGCTTATCAAGGTGCAGGATTATAGCACAATGCTCCTAGAACATAATTTATGGAGGGCATGTAAAACAACAGATATGTTTTGTTTGTCTGTCTGTGTTCTTGCTTAGTTGGGTGTTTTTTCTCATAGATAAAAAAGATGCAGCCCTTCAAGCTGGCTGTCAGATACAACTGTGTCTATTTAGAGGCTGGCTGGGTTTCAAATTAGGGTGGCAGTGAGAGAAGTGAGATGTGTTAAAGAGCTGTGAGGTGTCCACCAGATTGTCACTGAGCAGTCTTTCCCTCATTCAAGCTTTAGACAATAGTTCTTGTCAAGAGGATAGAAAGCAGCTACTGACATGGTAGTAACAGCCCATACGTAGAGACTCTTGCAGCAATGGTAGAAAAAATATGTCAGTGGGGAAATAAAGGAGACACTGCAAATTCTACTCTCTTTTTATGAATATATTGTCTTAAACTCACAAGTCTGGAGAAATTCCAAAAAGTTCAGAAAAGTTAGGGTGCATGTTAAGGCAAAGTCTGGACCCTCTAGGATTTAGTTATTCATTCTGTCTTTTGAGTTGGAAAATCACCTACTGTAAAATCATTTGTCCTGACCATAAGGTCAGTATTTCCGTAGATTCTGTGTGACTAGAAATTAGTATTTCTGTGTAACCTTTAAAGCTGGTTAGCTAATGAGGACTGTGTGCTATATTGACTACTAAAGCGCTGGTACCCAGTAGGGCATACTACGAGCTGCTGTTATTATGGGCAAGACCCCTGGGAAAAGGAAATATAGTGGAGGTTTTGAATTTTTATAGACCTGACTCTTGATCCTCAGAACCACGTGTACTTACAAAATGATAATGTAGATATTTCCGTCATGCTCACAGGCACCTGGAAAGAGGTTATGTACTGGGATAAATCAAGGAATAGGGAAGACCAGCATGGAGAAATTCTCAGATATTCATTGGATGGGATCTTTACAGCCTACAATGATCAGTAGCATGCTTTGGCCTTAGGTTGGTGCCCAAGATCAATTTAGGTGAAATCCCTTTGAGGAAAAGCAGTGAGCCAAGAGATCTGCTTTTCATCCTGGCAATTTAAGGCAGTACCTTATTTGAGACTGGCTGGATTAGATCAACCTGAGAGACCTCTGAGCATCGCCAGCTACCAAACAGTGTTCCTCTGCTTTGAAACAGTTGGCTTATTAAAATTAGCTAGTGTTCTTTCTGATATAGCCAGACATGAAAGCATTTGTTCACATCCCGTTGCCTTCAAAGAGAAGTGTGAAGACTGTTCTGTAATAGGCCTAACTGGATAATCTTTGCTGTTCAACAATGTATGCTTAGAACTGGTTTGAATTTTGCAAAATAAACTAGACCCCAAAACACATATAGTGGTGACATTCAGACATCATTTATTTCCAAGCCTAAGGTTTACAGTTCCGCCACTTCCCTTACTGGTTTTCCTCTATATAATCAATCATTTAACTATCCCAAGAAAAAAATCCCACAAAGTAGTAAGACTGTGATGTCCAAGATTTTCTTCAATTGCTGTATTTGTTTTGGTCCTGTGAACTCAATTTTAAAGTGCAGTATGAATTCCTGGGTTCTGTTGAAATCAAAAAGAAGGGGCAGAACACAATTTTGCTGATTCAGTTTTGGGAAACCTGCATACCTTGTGCTGCTTTTCAGTGTTTTGATCTGGTTTGCCCCATTTCATAGATCTTATCCCACTTGATGAAGGTTTTAAGGTTCTGTGCAAGTTCGGCTCTTTTAAATTCAGTGAATTCTGAGGATGTTTCAGCATTTAATAGTCCCCAAGCCCAAAATAGTTATAAGTATCAAAGCACTACGCTTCACACCATTTTCACAATAGTTTGTCTTTTTGTGTTTCAATCCAACTATAGGATATTACCAGCTTGCTTCATACCATCTATGAGGTAGTTGATGCGTCAGTAAACCATTCTCCTAGTTCCAGCAAAACTCTGCGAGTGAAACTTACTGTGGCACCAGATGGCAGCCAGAAGAAAAAGAGTATCTTGTTAAATCATACTGGTAAGGATGCGCAATCAGCCATTGGAAAAAAAACAGGAAAAACTTCAAGACTCCCTTAAAAATCCATCTTCGTATGTTGTTAATACAAATAAATATATACTTAAAGGAAAATAATTATGTATTTTAAACCCCATGAACCTGTTTTAAGACCTTGGGTGCAAAGTTGCCTACCCTTCTTTCAGTATCTCTTAAGGAGATTAGGGTTACCTTTTCTGACTGACTGTTTCTTTTTGGAATCAGCAAGTGTTGTCTAATTGTCTTTGTGTACTGCAAGGCCTTTTTGACTTGTACCACTTGAACTCTGCTGATATTACAGTGCTCAGTTTGTGTGGAAACAAGTGTAGTGATATAAAATGTTTTTTGCAAGTGCATAGTTATCACTGCTGCTGAATAAGAATAAACAATTCAGCATAAATAACTTTTATGCATCCATGCATAAAATTTGCACATTCTTCTATACTGACAGAGCCTGCCATTATAAAATGGCTTGTACTCTGATGGCTTATTCACCTTATATGCACTGTAATAATAGTTTTATCAGCGTAATTACCTCAGTAAGTAAAGTAGTACGAAACTGAAATACTTTAAAAAGTAATACTTCCGTAGAAAATGTGGGTACCTTATCCAAAAGGAGAGCCTTTTTACCTCAGTTTTAATATATACATCCACTCAGTCAAGTGCAGACATAAGCAAATTCACACTGCTGGGGAGCTAGGTGTTGCACTAGTACAGTGTCAGGCTCCTGACTACGAGCCCTCCTGAGGGGCAAGTCTATCCGTGTGAATGTGGCTCCATTTAACCTGCCACATGGCTTGCAGCCTAACCATGAGTAGTGTCCTACAGTCAGGGTTATGGCTGCCTAAAATCTATCATGTGGACAAAATTACTTTTGAGAAGTTTACACAAAATGATACATTACATCTTGATCTGCTGACAAGAAAAAAATGTATTTGCAGTGTAGCATGTTGGTTATGCTGATCAGCAGGGACAGTAAGGTGAGAATAATGTACTTTCTCTTGGCAGATTTGCAGAATGCCAGACACAGAGCTGAAAGCAAAGCTAATGAAGAAGTAAGAAGCTCTGAGAAGAAGCAGCGGGCTTCTCTCAGGTAAGGGGAAAGAACCCTGCCTCCTGACAGGCACTGGGTGCCTCTGAGGAAACCTCAACCACTGCTTGCTTGCTTGCTTTTTAAAAAATAGAGGAATTACAGGATTTTTCACTGTGGAACTGCCAGCAGATTCCATGGATGGATAGTTTGTATATTAAAACAGAAAAGCAATCAGTAGCACCCATTACTCAAATTTTCTTCTGTTGGCTTTTTGGAGGACATGCAGTGTCTTTTTAGATGCCATCTGCAAATATTGGACCTACTAGTGGTGTTTATAAGCACAGCCTTTTGTCTAAAAGTTTCCTAAAACCTTTCCATCTTCCTAGGGGCCTTTCTCTTGTCCTCCTTCCAGCCCTTCTTTTTCACTGGTCAGCTCAGTTAGCTCCAAGCTTTATTAAGTCAATCTTGTTTATTAGGTCAGAACAGACCTGCTTCTCCTTACCACCTTTCCATCTAAAGGAGGAAGCTTTGAGCTGGCGCTGGGTGTACAGTACCTAGCAGAAGGAGGAAAGAAGGGAGCTCACAGCAGAGCAGCAGTCAGCTTTACAGCAAGTGGGCTACATAGGCTACGTCCCACAGAGTAAGTGACAAGCAAGAGCTTCCAGCAGGCTGCCTGCTCCATGCTCCATTCTGCTGAGGTGGTTCTGGTTTAGAGCAACTGGGGGATTGCTCAGCTCCACTTGCAAAGTGTGTTTGCACGTTCGGTAGAGGAAAATTCATCTCCTTCTTGCCGCCTCACAGTGACTTAGCAGAGCGGTCATCTCCGCTGGCTCCCATCTGCCAGAAACTGTGCTTCCCCGATGCCACATCTGCTTTAGGTCAACTTCTCCCTCACAGAGTTAGTCAGTAGGTAGTACCCCTGTAGGAATTAGCCTGCTTTGCTTAGAGCCAGTATATTTAATGTAATCTTGCGGGACAACTGGGTTAATTTAATTTCTCTCTTTTAAAAAAAAAAAAGTTTCAGAATTCATTTCACCATTTGAAAAAACACCTGTCTGTTATCTTTCAATGGAATCCAGCCTGTGTGACTCAGAATGCATCCATTTCCAATAAAGCACAAGCACAGTGGCTTCTTTTATGAAGGGCTGCAGGAACACTTGCAGTCATCTGTTAGGTAAAAAAAATGTTTTGTTGAATGTACAATCTTATTTTGGATGCCAGTCCAGAACAGGCCTTTCTCCTCTGAAAATGTGTAATCTTGTGTATCTATCCTGTTATCATGAGTTCTACCTACCTGATATTACCTGCACTGAACTTCAGACTACGTGATAATAATTTGCAATGTATTTTTCAAGTAATAAAACTTTTTAACAGCTAAGGAAAATGTTAATCTCTCAGTCACATGTAGGTGTGCTATTCCTTTTCTGAATTTGCTATTTTAATAGATAGAAAAACAAATCAAAAGCAGATATTTTTGGTGCATTTTAATGTAGATCAGTTCATCCAAACAGGTTGTCTTGATGTATAGGTTTGTTTTAGGATTTTGTGGTTCATGCTGAGGCAGAGGGAAGTGTTTGCTGAAATGCTACAGTAATGACATTGAATCATTAGTTGTGTTTGTTTCTTCAGCTGCAAATTAAAAAAAAAAATAAAAAATCCACTTTTGGCATTCCTTGGATTTAGGGATATTTGTCCAAATACATAATACATTTATCAGGAGAAGGAGCATTCAGTCTTATTAAAAATGACAACAAAACAGTGCCTCCCTTTTTTTGAAAGAATAAAAATGCTAGTGAGTTATCCCAGTGAGTAAATCCCAGTACAATCACATTTCAGATTAAAAGAAGACTAAAATGACTTCTAATCTTCTGTTAGCAACTCTGTACAAAATCCTCTGTGAACTAAAGAATGCTCCATGGCTTTGCTTGCTGGCCTAGATGTGTTGTTCAGATCCCTCTGCCCATTAGCAAAGGTTTGCCCTGTGTGAATTGAATGGACTGCTTTTGTTTGATAACCTATCAAACTAACCTAACAAAAGCAAAAATCCCCTTTCTGTTTGAAGTTCCCCTCCCATCCACCTTAAATTCCTGGTTTTGCAAATGTAGTGGTCTTATGAACAGCAGCCATTTCCACTTAAATCCAGTCATAGAGGCATCAAATGTTGGGGTAGAATCTTGCCTCTGCTGCATTTGTCCTTCTCACCCCCTAGACAGTATAAATCTGTATCTTGAGCAGAGTATGTCCGCATCAGACAACTGTCAGCATCTGACAGTTTTTCTTGCATCTCATTAAATGTGCACAGGATAAAGAATGTCCTGTTCACACTGTGTATGTTGCAAGGATGTTTGTGCACTCTAGCCGAATTGCTAACCCTCAGGAAAGCTCCCTGAGGCTCATATCAGAATCTCACGATATTAATGCAGAAGCTTCCCCTTTGAAAGCAGCAATGAGGACTTGTGAGAAGTGCACAGATTTCACAAATTCAGTCACTTAGGAATTCTAGGCAAGATGTGATTAATATTCAAGATAAAATGGATTAAAATGTTTTTATCCTGAAGGCGGGAGATAGTTGGGTTAGATTTTTCATCTGCTGGAAGCTACAGGCAGGAGCTTTCACCTGTAGGCCTAATGCAAGCATCAAGATCAAGTAGCTAGATTCATAGCTAGCGTGTCTGGCACATGTGGTACGAAATGGATGGTGGGAGAGCACTGGCAGGCAGCCTTGTGGACTGAGTATCTTCATGCCATTCTAGTTTATATTTTGTGTAGTGCAACAGGGAAAATATGATGCACACTGGCCTCTAAAACATCCTCCTTTTACCTGCACAGATACGTTCTCACTCTCATATTTTTTTTCTGCTTAAGTGATTTCTCCCTGACTGACTTAAACTCTGTTACCAGTGTGCGTAGCTGTCAGGAAGCGTCCTTGCTTTTTTCTACCCAGTGCTCTGTCACTGCTCTGTTCCCCTCACCTACTACACTGCTGTGTGCTTATTACCATCAGCATGACACTCCAGTGTGGGAATTTTAAGAGGCGCTTTCATACACGCCACAAACACTTAAGCAGATGCCTTTTTTTATTAAAAACCAAACCAAAGCAAAGCAAAAACCAGTAACAGTACTACGTTTTTACACACTGTGCTTGATACATGGCTGATACATGCCTGTGTCTTCCCATGTGTATGCAGGAGAGAATTGTGCGGCTGGATGCCAGACGCTTCAGTTCTCAGAAGTATTGAAAGTTCTCTTTGACAGTGGAGCCCATCTCTCATCAGTATATAATTGCTTCACCATGTATATGTGCATGAATATTGTTGAACGTCATCTTGTATGTAAGAAAGCTATTAGAATGCAGGGCTGTGGCAGTACTGGCGTAGTTTTCTCCACTGTCTTGATGAGAGATGGAATTTATTACAGTAACAAAAACCCCAAGGTTCTCTGTTAACTTTGTTTTCAACAGACAGTGCTGTATACAGTGTTGCTTAATTGTGTTGGATGAAATGCAATGATGTTTTTTCTGGGTTAGCTGTGCATTGTCTTCCGCACATGTGTGCAAGTCCCAGGGTTTCTGTAGGCAGTTCATGCCTAACAACTTCACTTAGCCAGGTTCTAGCCCCAGAGGTCTTTTATGTTGACCTGCTAAAGTGTAACAGCCTGTAAAGGTGTTATGGAGTTGGCTATGTATCCAAAAAAATAAAGAATATCTGGACATTCCTTCTTTTTTTGACAGTACCCCATGTCACTTCTGGAGTTCAAAGCAGACTCAGAGTCTTTAAAGCTTACCTGCTTTCCAGGCAGACTCTCCTCCATTCAGGAGACTCTACCTCTATCAAAGTAGAGCAAAAATGATCTTCCAGGTAGGTCAAGTCTTACGACTTTTATCAAAGAAACTGTAGACCTGTATCTGACAGAGGCATGGGGGACTCAGTTCTGTAATGTCCCTGAACAGTACTACGCTAGACCAGGAAAGCAGTTTGTGCCAAAGCTCAGTGGGATCAGCAGCTTCTGGAAACCTGGAAATGTGTTAATAAACTAAAAGTAGAGTAATGGGCACCACCCATATTTAGCAACTGATGTAGGATGCAAGGCCAAATTCTGGTCTTAGGTTGACATCAGTGCAATTGCAAAGAGAAAGAGCAAAGCCTATCTTTTGTTCTTGGAGGCTGAACTATCTGAATGACAAGCAGAGACTTAATCAAGAGTTTTCTGCTTGTCCTGTGGGTTATATTGAAAATATTGTTCATATCGGCAGACATCCATTTAAATTGCTGAATTAAATTGTTCGGCATTATGGGCTACAATACTGTAAACCTCTGTCTGACTTCTTTTCTGCCTCATAAATGAATGGTATTTCAGATATTCATTCTCAGGAAATAGTTCTGCTATAAATAAAATTGCAAAGCTGAGCAGGAAAAGGAGTTGAGATTCTGAAGCCAGCGGCTGATCTGACCTTATTAATTGTATTTTGGAAAGCGGCGGTTATCTCTGGGTGTCCTACCAACACCTTCCTTTCTCAGGCTCTCTCTAGTTCCTACACCTGTCCTGCTGCCTGTCTTTCTGAAGCAGATACACACGTGAGCGTTTATCTGACACAAGGCGTACCCCAGCGCTTCCTGACAGCGGTGGCAACAGTTGTGAATCAAAGAGCAGTTTTTCTTTGGTGTGTCCAAATTGGAGAACCAGTTGAATGGTTTGGCCCTAAGACAGAATGTAATAAACCCTAGGAGCATTTTTATTTGTTTTTGCATGCATGATGCAATTTGAAAGCCTCCTTTGCCTTTCAACATTGGGGGGAAAGAACAGTCAGTTCAGGCCTATCGACTTAGCAAATCCAGTCATCCAGAATTTCAAGCGTTTGTTGTTTCTTTGTGAACAACTCCTGTCACTTCAAAGGGGCCATTAGTTGTTGGTTTGCAGATGGTGATCACAACTTTAAAGAAGTTCTGCTGAATTGTAATTTTGCTTCCTGCTGACAGATACCACCAGAGTGAGAACAATCCAGAGCAAAGTGGGTGCTATCGTCATTGTGTTGATGAGAACATTGAAAGGAGAAACCACTATTTGGATCTTGCAGGAATAGAAAACTACACATCAAAGTTTGGGCCAGGTAATTTGGTAATTTATGTTGCAATCTTTTTGTCCTTTCTTTCTTCAGTTGCATGTTCCACATCAGGGGCAGTGAATTGTGAACCTGTGTGATTTGTCTGTAGTGACTTACTGGAAGGAATAGGACTGTGTGAATACTGCAGGATAATTATTGGTGAAGGTGGTATCACAATGGAGTGGCTAATGTGCTGCAAGCCTGCTTTGAAGTACTTGTTTGTGTAGCTAAACTTGGAGGTGAGCCTAGAAGAACAATCTTTACAACTGAATTATTAAGTTTAGTCTATGGGTGAGGTGAAGACTGTGATTTTTGAATGCTGGGCTCGTTCCCAAGATGCTACCAGCACGTATTTTGTACTCACTGCTGACCCAAAAATAGGAGAATGTGGGTTCATACCTGGAATTTTGGCTTCTGTTCCCAAATTAAAGGGATCTGGATTTCCTCCCTTTCCCTGTCCTCTGCCAAGATTTTGGTATTCCACTCACAATTATTTTGGTGAATTTCAGAGAGATGATGACCAAGAGAAGGTAATGGAGAGCCTTCTGTACACACACACATTCACTCTTACATAGATATGTACATATATCTGTGTGTGCGTTATTTACTAGTCAGAATTATTAAAGGTAATTAAACTAGACAGCTATAATTGCATTCTCTTCCTTAGGAAAAAATCACTCTGCCGATAATGCTACCCCTGCCAACTGCATGCTATTAATTAAAACTTTGAAATACTAGATGACTAACTCAGCTTGTTATTTCCTAGGATCTCCTCCAGCAGCTCAAAAACATGACCCACCAAGCAGAGTTGTGAATCAGACTAGATCCCGTTCTCATGAACCTGAAACCTTCCATGCTCACCATAGGAAATCTCAAGTGGTTGATCCAAGCCACATCAATCTGGCTGAAAGTTCATATGCCAAGATTGCAGAAATCCAACAGAGGCTTCGGAACCAGGACTCAAACAAGCAATTTGTGAGGTCTCCCAAGGCCCAGGGCAAAAACATTGCCCCTGTGCATCCTGGAAGGGCAGTTAGAAATAAGCCTTTTCAAGGGGCACCCATGCCAATGGCTTCCCCAAGTGCACGGGTGGGCCAGAATGTTCCTTACCTCCCCTTGCAATCTCAACAGGTTCACAAGAAACATAAGCAGAGGGCAAAGGATAATCACCAAATGTGCAAAACCTTCCAGTCTCCAGGGACAGTTGTGGAAAAGGAACATGTGAGAGACCTGCCCACAGTCATTTTATATGAAGGCCAAGTTGGACAAATGATACAAAGACATGAGCACCACCACCACCATGAGCACCACCACCACTACCATCACTTCTACCAGACATAGAAGAAATCCCACCAACATCCTCCAAGAATCATCCCATATGAAGGAAACATGTTCTTGTGATACCAGAACTAAGGCATTACTATGATTAATATTATTGTTACTCCATTAATATTCAGCTAGCATATATTTTAGAGGTTATATGGAACTCTTGAAACTTACCCTATTTATATGTTGTGGAACGGCATAGCTTACTTAAACACCTTGTGGATTTTTTTTTTAATTTTATTATTTTTTAAAGTGGCTTGTAAAACAGCAAACAGCCATAGCTTTTTGAGCTGTGATTTAATACAGGTCGTCAACGCACTTCTTTACAAGTACTACTTCCATTGTAGTAGGAAAGATACTTCAAACATTATTGCAGACATCTAGCTTACCACTCTGCTGTATGTCGGCTGATCGCACACAAGCCTTTTATCAGGGGAGCAATGTTCGAAGGGTTGGACTCCAGAGATACTCAGAATAATGGAAAATACAAACAGCTGCTACCTCTAGTATTATTCAGATTTTATTTTCTTTTTATTGATTGTAATGTGCTACAGGGGGGATTTTAATATACTGCATTCATGTAGCCTGTTTGTGTTCACATCCTTTCAAATTATCTTAATAATTACAAGGAAATATTAGCTATACTTGTCAACAGAGCTACATTTGTTCAACTCACGCTTTATTTTTTTGGAGATTCTTCGCTGACACAAGTACAGTCTGTTATATACTGGGTAATATTTAAATATAGTTCTTTTATTTTTGGTTGTAATCTTGCTTACTCTCCATTCTGTTTGGGGTAACCATTTGAAAAGAGGAGGATGTGAAATGGGGTTTTCAAATGCATCACTAGACTTTAGTGCTTGGGCCATAAGTATCATTCATGGGGGTTTGAGAAGGAGAGGGGTTGTTTGGGTTTTTTGTTTTGTTTCGTTTTGGTTTTTGTTTTGTTTAAATCCACAGTTCTTTGTTTTGAGGAATTGAGGAAAATATACTTTCTCACTTTAAATGTTGGCAAATATATATAAAATATAAATATAAATATATATATAAAAATATGCACACTCTCAGGTACATTTTGTTGTGTTTTAGAAATCTGTGGTTTGTATATTAACTTTTTTTTTTTTCCTCAACAGTGACTTTTTAGAAACATATGCCATGGCATTTTCTTAGGTGCCTCCATTTTAAATTTCCCCAGCACCTACCAATTTGTGCGTTTCCCATTTTAGAGACAATTCAACATGTAGAAAAATATCATTCACAATCATTCGGGCCTCTTCTGCTTTTTCTGTATCAAAGGGCTTCCATTCCGTGAAGGAGAATGAGACCATACTCACAAGAACTTACTGGCTGCTGAGAAATTTGAAAGTCAAAAGCTAATTGGAAAAGTGAAAAAAAGGGTCAGAACGTTGAAGTTTTACTTTCTGTGGGGCCCAGATTTATAATACATTCAGTTGGATTTTGTACAGATCACCATTTTGCAGGTAGACAAACACCTACATTGCTTTTGGAACATTAAAGCCAAGGAATTCTCACAGGAAAACATAATTGTTCTATAAACATACTTACTTTTGGTTTTAATTATTTTAAATGTTGTGGTATTTTGTCTATAGTATATATTGTAAAGTGTAATTATCCCACATTGTTATAAGCCCTTTATGATTGGGGTGGGTTTCTTTCCGACTAGAGTTTTGATCAGTCCAAAATGGAGTATTACCATACTGCTGACCAGTTGTAGAGGGATGTTGTCCTTTCTAAGAACAGGGAATCAACTTTTAAAGAAAAATAGAAACCCTTGCCTTCTTGTGGAATTGGAATAGAATCACTGTTTCATGGTAATTAGGTCCACCTCTTGTCTCCCTGGATCAGCAGTTGTTTAGACTTATTGTCCTCTTTAAAAAATCTGGTTTGTTTTTTTTTTTAGCTGTCAACCATGTGTTCTGTTAAATCTAACAAAATGTTTTTTAAAATGTGTTTGATCTGTGTGACAACTATACTGTTCTGTTTATTTTTAAAATTCCTAAAGTCCAAAAATATTTATATGCAGAATTTTCTGTAATGAAAATATGGAAAGGCCGCAAATTTGGTTAGTTACCACTGAGTTGTTCTAGTCTAAGCCTTTTTTGCTGCTTGTGTATCATTCTTTTTCAATGTATATATAATTATGGACTGCAAAAAAAAAAAAAAAAAGGCATTTATATGTCTAGTAGAAGGAATAAGCTTATTTATATTATAGTGTTAACAAAGTCTGATGTATTCAAGTGACTTATGTTATACCGCATGCAAACACACAAGTGTACATTCCATCTAAGAAGGGATGCCATGCTATTTGTTTTGAAGATGTAGTTAAAGCTGTTCTCTTTTCAGTAGAGCATATGCCAGAAAGACTGGGAGGTGGGAATTGTTTCTTAGTCAATCTTTTTAATGCAGATTGCTGCTGAAAACCAGAAGATGTTCTGGAAAGCTAGAATGCTTTCAGAACCGTGGGTTTTTCTCAGAGAGGGCAGCAAAGGGGCATAAATGCTCTTTTACCCAAAGATATTTTCCTGGAAAAGATAACAGCACCAATAAGAAACGATTAAAAAGTATGCAGTAGTAGCTGTGCCAAGTGAACGCTGAAATGTAACACAACTGACTATTGGTTACAACCTTGCATTGATTTATTTTGGTTTGTTGTATTTGGAGATTCGAAAGACAAATTCTACCTTGCTCAGATTCTGTGAAATACAAATACATTTTAATAACGTGGCATCCCCATAGAAAAACTTTACACCAGCCATGTATGAACATACAGTATCTAAGTACTGTGTTGCAGTTGTTACGTGCATTAAGTGTGAATAACATGTAGCACAGTTTCTTTTCACAGAACCTTAAATTTCCGTATCTTTTAAAAATGTTTGCTTTTCAGTATTTTGTATAGTAAATAGAGATGGTTTTGACTAAATGCTTTATTTATTTAACAGCAAAAACTGTGCCAAGAGAACCCCCTGTTAATTAAAGTTTTACTAGTTCAGAAAGTATATTTCCTTCTTCTTGTTGTGGATTTCAGGGGCTTATTGCAATTGCTGTCAGTGCTTGCAGATCCCACTGATCAAAGAACTTGCATTAACAGGATCAGGCCATAAGGTATGGACTGGATATGCTTTGGTTCCATATTTAAACTATCAAAATTCAAAGTTATATTTCTTGTTCCCTACCGTTAGGTCTGTGTTGAGTAACTGATTTTTCAGCTTGTTATTAATTGGCAACCTTTGTGTGCGTGTATATATATGTATATATATATATGTAATTTTAAGTTGCTCAAAACTGTGGCTGAATCAAAATTTAAAATAGATTAGTTTCTGGTTAAACAAAACATTTCAGTTCCAAGGAAAAAAATATTCAGACTTGAGTATATTATTACTGTTTAAAAGTAAAATGGAGTGCCATGAAGTCATTTCAAATGAAAACTCCAGCCTTTTCACTTACTACTTCTGTTTTTACAGAAAGCAATACAGCAAAACTAAGCCAATTCCAAAATTTGCACTACTTGCTGAAAAAATTTTAACAGAAAAATTTTGCTCACCTCTACCAGCTGCAATTTTTGGGAAGCCAGGTTTTTGAAAAGAAGGATTGCTTAGCTCTTCTCACAACTTCATGGCCACCTAATACAAAGTAAATTAAGCTAAGGATTGTGAAGTAAAATCTCTGGCAAGACTGCCAGATTCCCACTGGCTTCAGGGTGCCTATAATTTCATTCCAGGAATGTGGGTTTGAAGTCTACATAATATGCAGACAGTGATTTCAGTATTTATTTTTACGCATCTTACTGCTGATGGTTTTGTAGTAGCTAATATGAAATGGAAGTGTATACTGTAAGAGATCAAGCTAGTAAATTAATTAAGATCAGCAGCAAATACTGTGCTTTACAGTCATGTCATTGGAGGTCCTCAAGGCACCTCCAAATGTCTTTGAAACATCCACACGTCATTTAGTCAGTATTAGAAATTAAGACCCAGTTCTGCCCTTGGATGAGGAAGTACAGGTTCTGCTAGCACATCGGCAGATCAGCCCCTTAAGGCCATACCAAATTAAAAGGCCCAAAATCTCATCTTTATAACTGCCTTCCTACTTTAGCGATCATGAGCACAGAACAGCAAAATATAGCTGGAGAAGTACCTTAAAGGTGTGTGTGTGTATATATGTATGTGTGTATATATACATACATATGTGTGTGTGTGTGAGTGTGTGTCCTCTGGCAGAAGTTAGTGAATGGCACAAGATGGATTCTGACAGAGGTGATCTTTTGTAAAGGGATTAAGTACTGTGTATGCTCAACAGTCTGCAAGTTGCCACATAAGTATACAGATACGATGAATGCTTACTGTTCTCCATATGTCATTGTGTACCTCAATTATTGAATGACAGATTTCATTTGTATTTCAATTAACAGGAAGGTTGGGCCCCTTGGGGCCTAGATTTTGCTTGAGAAAAACTCATCATGCTAGAAAATTTGCAAAAAAATGTTCACCATAATTTTTGCCTGGAGTACAGGCAAGAACGTTCATGTTTGGAAACGTGTCAGCTAATCAAGTCTCACCTTTAATTACCTTGATGCAATTCATCAAGATCTGAAAGTATGTTTTCAAACATGACTTATTCATGGTTTTGCTGAGAACCAAGTTATATTCAGCATCCTGTTAGTTGTCAGCCTTCTTTTTTTAAAAAATGTACCAAGCAGAAACATGTTTGAAAACCCATGAAAGAAAAATTGAACTTAATGTGCTTTCTAAATAGCTTCTGGAAGAAGATTTCTCTTCTTTTCTAGTGCACTTAGCAGCAAAACCAGCCTCGATTTATCACATAATAAATTATTTTATTTGCATATTTGACAGATGTTCAGTTGATTTGACTTGGAAGGGGCTGTTTTGGGATTTTTTTGGCTTCTCATGATTCTAGGTAATTGGATCCTACTGAGCTAAAATGATAGAAATCACATGGATGAGATCTTCTAATGTCTTTGTTTTAAAACAGCAGGACTAAAGGACTATTCAGATGGATTGCTCTGAGGGTTGGAGCTGTAAAGAAAGACTGGCAAGGAAAGGATGGAAAGATTTGAGAAGTGTAGGGATAGCACAGAACTGTCCAGCAGAGGGGTGGGGGAAGACAGGCAAGAGGCAGGAAATACTGTAAGGAGAAGCTATATTCATATTTTTTTGAATATTTTATAGTACATTTGTTGCTCATAAAACAGCAACAGTAGTTTACACAACGCTTTTCACTGGGAGAGCTTGAAAAACTGTCTAGAAGAGGTCATTCTCCAGTGTGCAGCAGGAGGCGCAAGGAAGGGGAGTTCTAGATAATCAGCGCTAGGGCTGTGGCAGAACAAGGAATTATGCCCCAGTTTCCTGAGTCCCTGTCCAAGCTGAGGGAAATTTTTTTTTCAGAAGCGGAGGTGTTTCTACAGATGTTTTCAATATTCTTTAGAATATGTTTTGAATAGCAGCATCCGTTCTTTTTCTGTTTGATTACAAACGCACATAAGTTGGTCAAATGTTGCCCAAGGCTTTGATATCTGTCCTGATTTTTCTAAACATTAAGCACTAACTATGCTTGTGAAATCTACTGACACAAAATACGATCTTTATATCACAAGAAATGGCAGACTGGACCTATCGTTTGCCTTGCCAGCCTAGTGTTTCGAGGTCTGAGAGAAGGAAGTTCCAGAAGTTTTGTAAGAATGTTGGAGACATGATATTAAGGGGCTTCATAAAGTTGGCAATGAGCAAAGATGAACAGTATCAGGCATACTGGTAATTTTGTGCACTGCGCGTTCTGTTTTTTATGACAAGCCTATGAAGTGGGGTTTGTGTCTTCCTTTGAGTGCCTAGTCCATATAGACAAAGCAGCCTGTAATTGCTGCCAGGTAAGAGATGTACTCTCTTGGTGAGCCTGTACTTTGTGGGTGAAGATATGGGGTTCAGATCCTTCTAGTGCTGAGTGCTTATTCTTGCAGTTAATCCTCCCCATACTGTTCTGTTCACAAAGTATAGCACGTTGAGGCTTTGTGAATTTTCTAATAAAGCACCTAACAACCTGGGCCAAATTTGTCTTCAGCTTCACAAATGGAAGCCAGAAGAGCCCCATGCATGTCTTGGAATTTGGACCTTCAGTTTGCTATATGAGTCATCATTTTTTCTTGTATTAATTTCAGTAATTTGATAAGCTCTTTTTATGGTTTACAAGTTTAAAAAGACAAATAAAACTTTGTAGATTAAAACACTGGTTTGGAGATTGTATTTTGTATGTTCTCACTGGAGTCCTGTGAATGGTCTTTTTCTGTGGGCTTTAGCTTAAACCTACAAAGTGACTCTGGAGTGGGTGTTTATAGTTCTTCGCTTGCTTGTTCACAGGATAAGGCTGTTGATAGATGAATAAAGTGCCACTTGAGGTTGTTAACAACCAGGACTGGTAACGCTAGCTCAACTAAGATAAACAGTGAAATGCTATGGCAATTAGTATTAAGGTCTCACTTGGCCAGTGCTGATTTTTAAAGTCGTAGATGTGGTGCCATATAGATACCCATGGCTGTGAGGTCTGGAGCTATTTATTGCGTCCTTGCTCCGAGCGCTGTATAGACTCCCGTGCAGTGCGTGCCCAGGGCATCCTTACATACTCAACGTGCCATTAGGAAGCAGGAGCATGAAAATTGTAGTGTTTCAGTCTGAAGCAATTAACCCTCTCGCCCTGCAAGGGGTGGAGGGGAGGAAAAGCTCAATTAAGGAGACTTGGAGTTTCCAGTAAGTGCGAAAGTATGAAGGGAAGCAAAAAGCAGCACTGTGGGCCTCACATTCCTCCTGTCTCTTTATAGCCTTCTCAGGGAGTATTTTTTACTTTTGATGTCTATAATCGCAACTTCTTGCCATTTGAGTATGCCATCTGTTAAGGCCATAGCCCTCAACGGCTCTGCACACGTGACTTCAATGGGTTTCAATGGAGACTTTGTGTAGCTGTACTGGATCGGCAGATGTAAACAGAGGTAATTCAATTTACACTCGCTTGGAATCAGGGCCCTGGGACACTCATAGCTTGGACTGCTCACGGACAGGTTTTTGTAACAATTTTCCTGGTCTAATAAATGGATGCTAAAATCAATTAATTTAAAGATTACAATCTTGACAACTTAGGAGTCTAAAATAAGCAGTCATTTTAGCTAGTGACCATGACTTATAAGTGTAAGTCATAGTGGTTTTGGGAGCAGGGCAAGACTTTCATACCTTACTCTGCTAAAAACTTAATCACTGCACCCCCTTTCCTTATAACTGAATCATAAATTCGGCGTTCACAGGATACTATGTGTCTGCTGACCTTTCTAACAATAGTTGATGAAGTTGGTTTTTTTACTTGGAGCCTTTGTTCATATAGATACTGCTTTTGTTGCCCACAAATGTAAAGGAAATTCTGTGAACAGCAGGCCTCACCGTGAGCATCCTGCGTGCCCTGCTACCCACCTCCTCAAGGATGTGCAGGACGGAGTGACTCCAAAGAAATGGTCCAAAATTTCTGCTTCCAGGCACACGAGAGGTATGTTCAATATGTCGCTAATCCTGACAGAGAAAATTTAGGAGCCAAGGTGATTCTGAGGCAAGTAACTGAATGTCTTAGCTTTTCCTCAAGAGGATCATCAGCATCCCATACTGCCTAATTGCTCCCCTCAGTGCCAGCGTGCTGGGTTTCTGCAGATGCTCTGGGACACAGGACAAGCAGATGCTTGTACTCAGTGAGGCCTTAGATTCCAAAATGCTCTTCCATCCCTTTAGTCAGTGATAGGAAAAGTTTGGAAAGATGTCACCGTGAAAAGAACTTGAACAAGACAATTTTTTGCTGTTGACTCTCTGCTGTGCCCTTTCATGGGTTTAAAATCCACTTATCTGAAAGTGTGCAGCTACATTTTGTCCTTTTTCATCATTTAAATGCATCTTCTTGATCTGAAGAAATAAAAGCAATTTAAAAAATTAGAGATTTTGTTTTTATATGTGCTGCCAAGTCTGATACTGCAAAGTAACTGCTGAATTGGCACAAGCAGTTTGAGAGAGCCAGCAGATTTAGGAAGGGAGAAGATAAACCTTATTATGTTTCTTTGCCAAAGGAGAAAAGAAACGATATTGACTTAAATGTGGGAAATTTAAAAGGGGCCATATGTTCTCACTTTGTGCTTTGTTTCTAATAGATAGACAGAAATCTTTGAAGTGTGGATTGGCACAGTAGGGTGCATGCTTCTGTAGAGAAAAGATGCTAAATGGGGAGGATGTGAGGGGGCACATGAAACTCTATTAGCCATGCAACAGCAAAGAGAGAAAGGCAAATCCAATGATAATGTACATCTGTTTCAGGGAATTTATAAGCTTTGAACATTTTTTATGTGCAGATAAGTGGATCCTTTTCTTACCATAACTTAGAACTTCAAAGCAGATTGTGTGGATAATGCAAATTGCTGAAATATGAGATTTTCCTACAAAGAGGTTTCCAAAAAAGAAAAAAAAAAAGAATTAAGGCTAATTGATGCCACAGTCTTTTATGTACAGTGTAAAAACTCTACAAAAATTGATTTTTATGAACTAAGAAATTGATGAAAAAAATGTTGAAGTCTGCTGTTTGCATTCAGAGGCTGTAGTTTGAGGTTCTGTGAATTAAACATTTGTCTCCAATATTACTACAGCAATATTGTAACATAAATTAAGATATGTAGCCAAGCTGTAATTGTATCAAAGTCTGCCATGTCCTAGGAATGTAAAACTCATGAGTGTGGCATGATATGCAGCACCTGACGTTAGCATCACTGTCAAGGTAGCAAAGGAATGTCTAGGATATGAGAAAAAATGATTACAAGTGACAAAAACTAATGAGGGTAAGGCATGAGGTGGAGGATACTGATATGGTAAATCTTGGGAGTAAATGAATGTTTAACTTCTTAACTGCTCAGAAAAATTAGTTGCTCTCTGAACTGGGAGGTTATGGCCAGGCTTTAGGATGCCGGATACATTCCAGCTGGGAGATACGAATGTCCCAGCTGAAAGTGCAAGGCGATGACACCCTGTGTGAGAAATGACATGGGTGAGGGGATGTGGAAGAGTCTCATTTATTGCACGCCCTGCAGAAGTGCATTCCCTTCCTCTCTTGGCAGCCTCACAGGTGGCTGTTTCTTTCCTACACTTCACTCAACAGGCGGTCACGACCTCAGTCCCAGGTTTTGTGGTTTTTTTTATTTATTCCTAAATCCTTGCACAATCTTGGTCACCCATGTGTCATGGCAGGGATCTTCTGGGGAAAGCACCAGGCCTCCATGCCCTGAAGTAAGTTATCTCTTTTTGTGGTTTTGGGATACATTTTCATGTCCAGGGCTTGTTCTTCTGCCACAAGCCTGCCTCAGTGGAGGGGGCCTCTGTGGTACCTTCCAGAAGGCCTTCTGGAAGGTTCCAGAGGCCCCCTCCGCTGAGGCAGGAAGCGGAAGTTGTTGCCACCTCTTCCCCCTCACCTCACGCTGGCGGTGACTCAAAGCGCCTCCCTCTCACCCCGACAGGTATGATTGCCCTCAAAAGGGTGAAGTTTGTGGGGGGTTTTGGCATTTTGACTTTGGAAGGGGCGGTCCTGTGACGGGACGAGCATTGTGGTGCTGCACAATCCCTCCCCCTGCCGCGCTGTTCCCCTACCCGCAACTAAACTCAACTCCCTTGAGGTAATGAAAAAATTTACCTCATGATTTGGGCCAAAACTGACTGGTTTAGGCAATCAGCAAGGGCCCTGCCTTTAGACACGGTTACCGGGTAGTATTTGGGTGAATTATTCAGGCAAGAGGCTGTCCTGTGGCAGTGATGGCCCCAGGGCTGCCCCGTCCCTCCAGGCATGCAGCGCGTTGGTAAGCCAAGGCCGCGCCGGCAGAGGGTTAAACTTGAGGCCATTTCACCTTCTCTCTTTAAAATCATACCCCAACAGCAGGGAAAGGGCAGGAGGCAGCGATGTTTAAAAGAACAGCTGTATGCCATCAGTCTAAAGATAGAAACATGAAGCACGCGGACTAATTAAGTTCCCAAGTGGCAGCGTACAAAGTGTACAGACCAAACAGAACAGTGCCTTCCACTTGTTTTGATCAACTCTCTTTCTATCACTTTGATGAAAACAACCGCTTGATTTGTTGCTCACTGTGGCTGCCAGGGGATTGATCCCTCACACCCTGTGCTCTCAGACGGTCTCGCTCCGTCGACGCTGCCCTCATGGCGAGCAATGCAGCCCGGACACAGAGCCGTTTTGTGACTAGGGAGTCACTGCAGCTCCTGATGTTTGCAAGTGGGGCCAGTCAGCAGCACTGAGTGTCAAAAAAAAAGTGCAAAAATTGTTCAGAACTTCTGAATTTACTTTCCTGCATTTATTTCCAGCCAGCTATAGTTATCAGGCACTTTCACCCTAACTAGGGTGAAAGTGGGCATGCTCTGACCGGCTTAGCGCAACAGTATGGACATTAGTTTTTTACTTTTCCTCCTCTGATGTCTTTCAGTCATTTCTTTTTTCCTTCAGGGGCCCCAGCTGATTCTTGGTTAAGTCAGTCAGCTTGCTTCCAACTGGTTTGCAGCTCTGGTAACTTACCCGTTGATATAAACTGCATATGAGCTAGAACCCTCTTTTTTTTTTCCCAGAGTTCTGAGTAGAAAATTACCTTAAGGATAAAGATGAAGAAAAAAAGCGATTTGAAAATCATCTCTCACATGGAAAATGAATTTTTGATGTTTCAAAGTCTCTCATGCTCCAATGGGAGGCAGAAGGGAGCCTCTGGGGCAGTAATCCCATGAACTGCTCTAGCAAGTTTGAGAGCAAAAGGCCTGGCTCAACTGTAGTTCTGCAGCAGGTTATAAGTTGTAAAGCTGAAGGGCTGTGACAGGTTTGAATTCTTTGCTTGTAATGATGCTCAGATAGACTGAAAGATGAAAATGCTCAGTGTGAAGTGATACTCTTTCTTTCTTTCTTCTAAGCGTAATAGTCAGCTCTAAGTTTGCATTGCTAAGCTGCTTCAATTAGAAGCATAGGGCTGACTTAAAATTTTCTTTTATTCCAGTACAGCTTGCAGTGAACTCCAGAATTTAAATTTAACTCTTTTTAAATTCCAGACTTAATCTCTCAGCTGAAACCTTGAGTTTTCAGAAGGTAGTATTATTGATGGCTATTTCATTCCTGATCACCAGCAAAAGTCCTCCCCCCAGCCCCCCCCCCCCCCCCCCCCCCCCCCAGTTTAATCTTTTTAACAGTCCCATTTCCATTTTTCATTCTTTGAGATCTAAGTGCTAAGCCCACACTTGTTTAACTGCAATCCACAATAACGGACTCCTTGAGGGAATTATGAATTAACAAAGCTACATCTTCATGCACAGGAGACCTGACGTCCTGTGAGCTGTCAGGCCTCACTGTAACATACAGAACATATTGTTAAGGCTGCTGTGTTGTTCATGAATCAAATAAAATGACAGCTATTCTTTACAGTAAGAGCCTAAATTGCTCATGTATTTTATCATGATTGAGTTTCATATCTCTACTGATAGAGAGCTGGACACAGTTAAGTCCTTAATTATTTTGTTTGATATAGTGGTACTTCAATTAGCAATAGGAATGTCAGCTTTAATTTGCTGTATTGGCCACTTGCAGTAGATTGATTTATTTTTTCTTTTCTTTTCCTTTTTCACTTACTGCTGAATGAGTTTGCACATCTAGTTCCTACTTCTGAGCTCCTCAGGTAAGGAGGCTAGTGTGTGGATAATGTTTGATGTTGAGGGGTGTAATAGTTCAAATTGTGATAGCACTTCTTAGGTCTTTAAAGATACATGAACAGGTTTTCTCCCTTAATTGCAACAATAAGTGCAATTGGGGAAAGATACATGAGAGTCTGACATTACAGTGGCACGATGAACTTCAGCTGTAGCGCCAAGCAAAAATACAACATACCGCTTGTTTTCTGGAAGGTTTCAGATATGTTGGAAAGATCTGACAGAAGTTCAGGTCACTGCTGCGTAATGCTTGCTATCTGCTACAGTGGAGGAAATGGACCAGTTTCCTTAACCAGGGTTTACAGCTACATGAAATCAGCTAATTAGGGTAGTAATGAACTGGTTTCTTTATGAAATTTCCAGAAATTGCAATGCCTCATAAAGGTCCCAAATCTACACTAAATAAATATTACCAAAATAGGCAATGCTAGCAGGTACTTTAGCTTAGCATTACAGTTTTGACAGCAGCCAGTGCTACTTGTGTTTACAGGATGGGATTAAAAAAATGAGCATTGAGAAGTTACTCCTCAAGGCGTCTCAGCAGCCAGAGCTTGTCTTGAGGCCTGCAGCAAACAGGTGATCCTGTTCTTTCCAAAACTCCCAGTCCCTTGTGCTGGGTCTTGCTATTATAATTCTGATTATTCTTTTTGCCCTTATTGACTGCACAGTATATAGTCTTCTACTTTTGTTCATAGTTGTATTTTAGTCTTCTAGTAAGGGGTGTGATTTCAGGGAGGGAGAGGGAGGATTGCTCTTTCTCTTGGGAAGCTACTGCGTGGTCTCAAGCAAGATGTTGGGGTGTCAGAGGGTCCTGGCAGGGCTGTGAGGACTGCAGGAGCAGCAGAAACTGCAGCATAGCCTCAGGGGGTTGCAGACCTTGGTGGCTGCAGTTCAGAAACTCCTGGGGCTGGCTGGAACCATCCCTGGAAATAAAGCCTATTCAGACTGGGAAAGTTCCCTAGCCTGAATGCATTGATACTGGTAGAAAAGCGTACGGTTGCTTCTACAGACAAAGGGGTAGTTTGTGTGGGCATGTAGGCATCTTAAACTGGCATAATGGCTGCTTGAGAATTTAATCTGCTTCCTTTACCTTTCTATCCCTAGTCTGCTGCTACACAGCTTTTACAAAACTAAAAAGGGCTTCTTGCAGCTGAGTTGGTATTGACAACTGTTTCTTTAAGAATAGGCTAATGCTGAGTGAGAATTTTTATGGTGATTTGACCAAGCTTTATTTTGGGCTCAAGAAAAAAATAGGATAAATATGACTTTTAGGTGGCGTGCTTTTCAGTGTTTGACCTGGGGAACAAAGGGAGCATGCAGGATTTCACCTGGCTAATCCTTACGCCTCCAAACCATTTTTTTCAACATCATCTGATAAGTAGCCTGAAAAAGGTGCCATAGTACAGTACTTGGGTGCTAACAGCAAGGGGGGGGGGGGAGGAAGTGAATGTGAAGCTGCTAAAGAGTTCTCAATAATGTACAACCTTCAGGCACAGCACAGCCCTAAATTGTTGTGATATTTCTCATACTGTAAGTGATAGAAAAATCATTATGAACAGTTTTTCTGTTAAACCTTATAAACCTGGAACTCTTGATCGGCTAATAACAATTGCGAAACCAGAAAGATTCACATGTGTCTTAGAGATCAACAGACAGTCCTCTTGGGTAGACTGACTCAGTGCTTTGACAAGGAGGGGATCTCACTGCCATAATGTTGAAAGCAGAGAGCAGAATAACAATGAGTGTCAGGAGCACTGGGTCTGTAGAGGTATTGAATGCAGAGAGCAACAGTGACAGAGACCGAACTCCAAAAGGCAGAAATAAAAAGGTTAAGTCACACACACAACTTCATACAGTCAAAAGGTGCTGCAGAAATCTGCCAAATCTGTCAAAAAACCCCTGTACTAACAATGGTATTTTAAGGTATTATCATTCTCCTCAAAATCTGCATTAATTCACGAATTGCTTTTTTTTTTTTTTTTCGCTGACACTCTAAATATCTGCTGGAAAACCTCTTTCGTTCTCCAGCAAGTGCCTGTCAGCCAAGGGGAAAGGACTGATGCTCTGAGACTTCCATTTTCAAACCTGGCGTATTTCAAGAGTCACCTCTGAAAACTCTGTGCTTTTTGATCAGAGGCATCCATTGGATTTGGCAGGCTCTAGCAGCCCAGGTAATTGTCCAGATAATTTTTCCTGTTTGGTTGCTATGAGATCTAGACTACACTACAAAAAGAAGCATTTTTAAGCACATTATCCCTGTCCCTCCATCCCTCCCCACAAACTGATAGTTTGTGCAGGCAGAAAAAACACAATATAACCATATGCTGAACCATCTTTTAGCCTTGGTACCTACAAACTTGCTTGTTCTGCTGCTCAGTAGTGGTAACAAAGACAGAAACTGTAGCACAAAACAGGCTCAGGCATTTGTTTTGTTTTAACCCTTTGAGCGACATAAACTACTTTTCAGATTTCTTCGGCATTATAAGGTCCATTGACAGGCTACAGGTTTGGATTTTTTCAAGAAACCAGAAGGGGTTATTTGGATTGACCACTGTGAGTAATTTGCTTTTTAATCTTGGTCCATTTTTAGCCTGGTTTCTGCATCTTTCAAAGTAGGCTGCAAACCATATCCAATAATGGAGAAGGGCTTTCTCAAAACCTAGGCTTAATAAAAGGTTTATTTGGTGCAAGCTTAACTGGATAATGGTTGTTTGCTTTTTAATGAAGATAGGCTAACAAGGATTTTCTCTTAGCTCCCTGCAAACTTTGAGCCAGCTGAGATGGTGCATTGTGAGCTAAGCTACTTGGGTTTCATCCACATGCTATCACATCTGTGAGTTTTTGCAGAGCCATCTTCAAAACCCCACTCATTCACTTCTTTCAGAGATGAGCATCGACACAGTTTATGCCAAACTTAATTTTCTAGGTCAGTCAGAACTTCACAGGTTTGAATAAAGTAAACGCAAGGTAGACAAGGTTTAGCTATTAAAGTTCTCTGTAGCAATGCTTAGTTGTCTGACAGAATTAGGATCACCTGGGCTCCACTGGGTAATGAAAGCAGGCCAACAGCCATATAGGTGCCACCTTGGCAGCAGAGTGGTAGAGGGCCCTGGGGAAGCTTCTGTGGTAGTGGAGTGTGGTGACAGGATTAGACATGCAAAACCCTGTCCAAACTTCCAGTAAAATCAAATGGCATCTTTCATTTGACTCTGACAGAAGCTGGATCAGGCCTCCCATGAATTGTAATGAATAGTTATATTAATCCACTGCTATGTAGCTGTGAAAATCCTGCATCCCCTTCACTGGGATGGCAGTGCAAGGCTAAATCACCATGGATATTCGATTGCATTCTGGCTCATGTAGCAGTAAGAGCATTACCAGGCAGCATTTTATCTAAGACGAGTGCTCTCTACAGCACTCACAACAAATCTCAACTTATTGAAACTCTGGTGATTAAATGTTTTACAGACCCCTGCAACATCAGAAGACTCTGTGAAATAGGCATGGCTGCTTTCAATATGATCTCATAGGGATCTGATTACTGTTTTGGCTCTCTTCTCACAGTCATTCAAGTGGACCTTCAAGGAAGTATAACCCTTTCACTTTCAGACTTTCTCTTATGCAAAACACTTGCTCAAGGGTAAAAGCCTTGAGTACAAAACCTATACCACTGGAGCCAAATAGTCAAACTGATCATATCTGTGCTGGTCTTTAAGCACAATACAGCAAGAAATGAGGTGAAGTAGCTATACATGTTGTTTTGGAAAATTTCAGGCCCTAAAATGAAAATAAAAGGCCCCTCTATAGCAGAAAGTCTGGGTTAAACACATTCCTGCTGAATCAGTTGTGGTAAATGTTTGACATATGTTCTTGTGTTGGCACCAATTATTGATAAAATTCTATTTCAAAAGAGTAGCCAACACTAGAGTATGTGTAGAGTCTATTCACATACAGTTGCTTAAAACATAGCTCCTGCAGATTAATGGTGTGACCAAAGTTTTCATTCCCTTCCTTTTGGAGCAGGCACATTACAAATGCACATCAAAGAAAATGAGCTCTATTCTGACTTACAGTCTAGGCATGTTCCTGACAAACCACATCTGATGAAGAGTCTTAAAGAAATAGCACAAGCAACACTGCCGGCAGCAAAACAACAAAAGGGCTGGCCCCTTCCACCAATGGAGAGAGGCTGGTTAATCAAAGGATTTTGTACCAGGGAGAGGAACTGTGTGCTTTACATTGAAGCAATGCAGTCGAATAATACATATGCAATGACCTAGCTAGGCAGCATTCTAACAAATCACATTTAATTACATATCTTTTCCTCTCATGATATTCTTCTCAGTTCCACTGCAGTCTGGGAAATCAATAACAAATGTTCATTTTGACTGTCTCTATTCTCTAGCCTTGGACTAATTATGCACTTTCCTACTGTCCTTATAAGGACAGAGTAGCTCTTAACTTCAAACAATGAAAGAAAACACGCAAAGAAAACCCTCCTCAATAGTATTCCAAACAATAGGAACATAAATTATGAACCAAATCAAGTCTTTCCTATTGTAGTGTGCAGCACCTTCTGATAAGGTACGACTGGCCTCCTGGCAGGGTTATTGGCACTCTTTGTGTCTGTTAACGGTGCTGAGCACCATCACCTTTGATTTCATGACCAGAGAGGGCTGCCCAGTTGAGCACCCGCATAGCAATCAGGACTGCTCTGTTTTATGGGTGGCTATTTGCTATCATGGCCAAACCAAGTAACATTTCTTATTGCAGATTTCTTCACCTACAGCATAGGAATGACCATGCTTTTCTAAATCCCTCTTGGTGACCTATGAATGAAAAACACAGCACGTGCATTGTCATTATCAGTATTAGTGAGGTGACACTGGGGTTCATGACACCTGGAGTGTGTAAAAGTCACAGGTGCAAAACAAATAAGCTCTTCAAATAGTGTGTGTGTTCCTTCAAGCCACTGTAGTTTAGGCACTGGGGCCCATATTTAACAGACTGCAAGATGTGGCTTGTTTTTTTTACCGGGAACAAAATGTTTATACAAGTTTGGTGAAAATGGCAAAGATTTTCACATATTCATGGGGGAAAGCAGCAGTATTTCTTTAAGGGAAAAAAGAGCAAACTACAAGTTCCCCTGGTCTTGGCAAATCATGAGGCGTTTTTCATTTTGTAACATCAAAGTCGGCTCCTCTTCTTTGATGTCTTCGCATGCTGTTTAAGGTAAAGCATGAATGAAGAAATGTCAATCTGCAAGGTGTCCATGTAGTTTATGCTGAACACTGAAGAGGACTTGTAGATAAAAGGCAAACACAAGGTTTGATAATGAATGTCCAACAAGGAGGTGTGCATATCTAAAAGGAAACACTCAGCTGGAGAACAGCTCTGCAAACCTTAAAACTCTGCTTAGCCCAAGTTTAAGAGATTAACAAAAAGTGGATTTTTTTAAAAGTGTGGAACCAAGACGGGAATTCTATAAAAATCTTTGTTGTTTTATAAGAAATGAGTGTTCTTTCATTTGTTTTACTTAACAATCATAAATGCGCCACCCACTGTGCTTAATTTGACAATGTGTCATTTTGAGAAGATACAGTTAATACTGGGAGAAGTATCAGAGAGGAAAGTATAAACCAGCACAGTATATGCTGGAAATTTATAGCCATTGCTTTGTGTCATCTGATGTCTCAAGACTGGCAAAATTCTATGCTGAATTAAACAAAGAAAAGGGTCAATTATTTAACTCAGTTTCTACCTATGATCTAGAGACTGTGATGGAGTGATAGTCACGTGGGGAGGCTAAGCAATTTTGGGATGAAGGGGAAGGTAGTTTCTGGACCCAAACCCCACATTTTTCAGTGACAGAATATCTAATAATGTCACTAGAAATTTAGCTGTATAAGAAGGTGTCACTACTGCATTGTCCTGCTGCTTGCACTCGATTTGTTTCCCGTTCATTACCTCTGAAGCTGGTGAAAAGGTTGGTTTGATGAACCATGTGTGCTTTGCCTGATTTACTCACAGAGCAAGTGCACCAGGCATGCTGCACTGGAAAAGGGAGCACCCACGGGGGCTGCGATGGGAGCTCGGGCTCTGTGCCAGACAGCCTTTTTCTTTGCTGAGACAGCCCAGCAGGGTGAGTCTGAAATATATCGGTGTCTTAATGTTACCATCTGTCTGCTAGAAACTGGACTGAGACTGCAAAATAATTTTGGTTAATTAACAGGGCATGAAAAACCTGCAATGGGTGCCTGTTGCGGTGGGGTGTACCTCAGTAATAACACGTAACGGTGAGTTTGCAGATGTAGCCAGGCTCCCTTTGTGTGTATTAACCTGTATGACACTAAAATGAGCCTTGCCCATTAGGATCAGAAATATTTGTCAGAAAATAGAGATAACTGGATGTTTGATGTGTGATAGTTGAGGAATGGATATTCACAGGAATCCAGGGAAGCAGGAGCTAAAACTCCATAGCTTTGGTCAAGGCACTTAAATGCTTATCAGTCTTTTCTTCTGTTAGTTGGGAATAATTATAAGAAAATAGTATTTCTTGGCACTTTGAAGACGGGAAAGAAACAAGCATAAACATGGAGTGACTTTTTCTGTTTAAGAAAACATATCATTCAGAGCTGACCAAAACTCCCTGGAAACTTTGCAGCCTTGGGATGCTAACTCATAAAAAAACCATTATGTACTGTAATGCACAGGAACATTGGCACCTTGCCTGTTTTCATTCTTATGTGTGGGACATCTTGTGAGAAGGTAACAATATTAGTAGTGAGGATGCCTACATTTTGTCTGGAAAGCAATCTATGACTCCTAAGAATCATCTCTTGCATTTCTTGACTTTTTCTCCCTCTCTATTCTACTTCAACAAAATAATGTGCAGAGACAAAAAATACGATCTGGATAAAAGAGGACCTTTTCTTTCATCCAGATCTCCTTGCCAGATTCAGGGTTTTTTGGCTGAGGAGGTTTAGGTGTGGAAGAAGCTCAGGGAAAGTCCAGAGTCAACAGCCATAAATACCTTTTCTCAGTCAAGGTAGGACAAAAGTGAAGAGAGATTATCTGAGTGTGAGTACGGTCAGCTGGCTATAATACATGCTAGTTTACAGATCCACAGATATGAAAGTGAGACCTGGCATCATGCTAAGACTCAGCTGTTCAATAACTTCTCTAGACTTGGATTTTTTTTAGTTTTATCATCAATCTGTGGTTTTCATGCCCATTAAAGAAATGTTCAAGAATGGGGAAGCTTCCCTGGGGATGATGTACAACTGCACTACCCTTTGGTGAACTCTTGGAAAAATTCCTACTAAACACCATTGTGCACAGGTAGAGCTTCACTGAGCTCTCCCCTTCAAAAGTTCCAGGACATTCTTTTGGTGTTTGAACAGATCATGGGAAAAAGAAAGAAGATCATTGTGCAACAGTGGGTACAGGAGCAGAACTAAAACTGGCAGTTGTATAGGAACAGAGAGATTCAGGCTGGCTTCTTTATTGTTGCATCTAACTCTCCCGAAGTTTGATAATCGAATCTCATGCTTTCAGGTTTACTTGCAGCTGCAAAGCGGAAGAAATGCTTTTGTAATAATCTGACTCATTAGGCAAAAGAGACTACGCACAGCAACAGGGGCAGCTGAAATAATGTGTTTTCAGTTAAGCTGGTGTGCAACATCTGAGGTCTTTCTCCTTAAGATCTAAAAGAAATGGCTGAGGTCTCTTGTTGCCATTTGAAATTTTGGCGTAATTTGAAGTGAAATTGGATTGTACAATTCTAAAAATTAATAACAACATATTAGAAAAGAGATGACAAAAATACTCCCAAGACATTTTCAAGGACTTCAGAAATATTTCTAGTGCGGTGACGGGATCCCACATACCCTCAAGTTTTCTTCAGCTACTTCTGGTGCAGGTAGCAGGGAAGCCATCACAAAGTGGAATTTAACCCAGCCTGTTAAATCCATCTGGGCTGCTGGGCATACTCAGGTCTACACTGTCATGAAAACAGCCAGCCACAGCCAGGCTGGGTTAAGGACAATTTGGTAGTCTGAACACAGCTGTCACACCTCTCATGGCGTTGTAGATATTTTCTTCACTGCGAGCCATGCTAAACTGCTAACGGATTTGATCCACTATTCATAGAAACTCTGGTCTCAGCACACAACAGCATCAGCCTTAATATTGCATTTACAGAAGTGAATTTTTAATTCAGGTGTTTTTGGTTTTTTTCTTTAAATAGTTGCAGTTACCTATAACTGGGGTAAAATGGACATTATTTTGTCTCAAGTGTCTTTTTAGTCAAATAAAGTCCCAATCTTATAGTTTTTACCTTTGTGGTTGAACTGTTACAAGGAGACATCCACATTCACTTTATTTGTCTGGTAGATATCCAAATATTTGCTGGGAAATATAACTTTTGAGAGTAGAGATTAGCTTTCAAGCTCTGAGTCTTTTAAATGTCATCTCTGTGAAAACTACTGACAGTCAGTAGGTGGAGAGTTAGTATTGTCTGACAAGAATATTCATGGGGAGCAACTTCAAAATGCAACAAGAAGAAAAGAATTTCTGGACCTCAAAAGACTTTGGAAGCAAGAAAGTTTTACCCCTCAGCACTTGTGCAGGAGGAACTGTATTTGTTCTAGGAGGCTTGATCACCTCATTTTGTTATGATCCTCAGTTCAGTTTCTCCAGTCACAGGGAACTGAAACACGACTCTTGGCATTTGAATCTTGAAAAGACAGAAGAACCAGTGGATTAATTTGTTCAAAGTATATTCTCTCTCTCAGGCTGTTGGACTGTAGCATTCTTCGATGTGGTGCTACACTGCTTCAGCTTACAACAGTGGTGGTGATGATTTTTTTTTCATCGTGTGTGCTGTAGTTGGGCCTAAAAGCCCTATTCAGCTTCACTTGTGTGAGGCATTTCATACAAACCTTATGCAAAGATAATCCCTGCTTAGTACAAGAGATCTGTTACAGAATCACTTTTCTCTTGTACTCTAGCTCTGAAATTCAGGGCTGTTGTCACAGGAAGGCAGATGTCTCTGTGCAATAGAGAGAAAGGTCGGGTCTCAAATGGTTCTTTCTTATGTTTTCTGACATAATGAGATGCTGAACATTAGAAGGTATGTGACAACCAAAGCTACCACCGCCACCCCCCACCCCCCCCCAATTTTTGAACTTTCAATCCATTCAATCCCTTTAATGTAAATTTTAATTTTTTAGCCTCAAGACCTTTGGTCTGGTGTTGGGTTTTTTTCCCTCCGGAGAGAACAGCTATGGTTTTGTTCTGTCCCTCCTCTTGTTCCTTTTGCCCGCTTCACACCTTTCTGTCTTTATATCTCCTTCCTTGTTCAGCACGGTCTTCTGTGTTGTGCTTCCTGAACCCACAACCTCCCTCCTTGCTCAAAAGCATGCCTATTACCTGAGTGTACAAACACTGTCCTCCTTGCCAGTTCCCTGAAAACCTGCTGCAACTGCAATGCAGCCAGTGCCTGGGGAACACTTTGAACAGGAACCATAGTGCTCCTGGGTCATCCACTGCATGTTGTCTCCAAATGGTTTGCTGCTCTGCTTGGACTTTGGCTCCTTGGATCTACCTCTCTCTCATATGGTGCAGAAAACTCTGACAGCACTTAACAAGCAATGACCTGGTAACAATAAGAAGAGTCTTCAAAGAGTTATATTTACATGTAAAAAGACACAGGGACATTTATGTATACCAGATGGCCCAAAGCAGGTGGATATGATGATGTAGTTATGGCTTACTGCAATGCCAGACGAGGAGAGTGCATGTTGTTACTAAAGCAGCACCTCACCTCAGGGTCCTAACCTGCCCTGTGCTATGACTCCCATTTTACTGGCACTGTACAAATGTATCATGTCAGTCACTGACACGAAGAGATCACAGTCTAAACAGACAAGATAATTATAGACTGCAGTGGATATAGAAAGTCTTTGAAGGGCCCTGCAGCCTGTCAGAGGCAAAGCTGGGACCCCCGCTCAGGGCATCTTAGTACAGACTGAGCCTTTTAGATATTAGTCCTTGCTGTTGACTAAATTGGCTGGTTTGTTTATTTGGCCTGGAACCCCAAGCCTTCAAACCCCATCCCCTTCTGTAAGCAAAGGGACCATTAGGAGCCAAGCACATTAATCTTTTAAAGGCTCTGTATATTAGTTCTGAAGAACCTTGTCATGAAAAATAAATGGTCTTCAAAAGGGACTAATCTGGGCCAGCAGTGAAGGTACAAGACTTTGGTTTTATATCATACAGCCAGGTGGAGCTGCAAGCTTTCTGACACCCTGTGCACCGCTGAATGGTCTGAGGCCACTGGATGCTGTGAATTGTACTAATGCTCAGAGACCATTCAAACACTAGCTGTGGCATTCAGTGAGTATACTAAGCCTCTAAAGTACATGAGAAATTTCATACTCCATCTGAGTGCCTCTGTCTGAGCTTACTCACTTGGTGTGTAAGTGAGCTCTAGAGGGGATCCTGGGAAAAATGGGACAGCGAGAGCAGAGTCTGTCATACAGAGAAACTTCAGTGAACACACAGAGAAGTGTGGTGCATTGGGCAAGAGCTTCTGGAAAGGGAAATCCTGCCCCTAACCTGCTGCAGTTCAATGAGGTGTCAATAAGCATGTGCACATCAGTACTTTGATTTTCAAAAAAAATTATCAAGGTTCCACACAAAAGGTTTTTGAATAAACTAAATTGCCAAGAGGTTGGTGGGTAGGTTGCTTCACTGAAAACTGGTTAAAAGACATGAAATAAAGGGTTGGTCTTAAAGGTCACTTCTCCCTTGCTGGAGGGAGAATGCTAGTCTAGATGCATTAGTGGCCTAATCCAGTATTTCTAATGTTCTCGAATCAGCCACACTCTCTTTCCCAGGATAAGTTTGTAAAGTGGCCATATGAATGTCTTCTGCATTACCTAGAAGCAACTGGGAGTATTCTGTTCTCTGTGTTTAGTCAGGAGTGATTTGCAAAGGAGAGGTATGTACATTATGCAGAACTAGAAAGAGTCAACTTTGGGCCATCCTTGTTAGCTTAATTTAGAAACTTCTGAAGTAAAGCGTTAAGTTCCAGCCCTGTTGGATCTGAATATTGCTGTCTTGATCTCGGAGCAGCTAATTTACTTGTGGGGAGAGAGTTCATTTTTACTGTTTCTAAATTTTTGTTTAAAACTGCATTAGAATGTGTAGCTTTTTACCACTGTATTTATTATATGCCTTACTGAAGAAATAATGGGCAAATGAGCTGTTGGAGACCCAAAAGGGATGATTGTAATTTTCAGTTTATTATGAGGAGAAAATACATCTGGAGTGATCAAAGGTAAAAGCTTTGCCCTCTGGAGCAAAAGCAGCCCCTATGATGAGCAGGCATATTGTGGCACACCTGGAGGTGAGCCATGGGTCGGATGCCTGAGTCCTATTTTTGAAAATTTCCATTTAGAAGAGGGGAGTAAAAATGAGAGCAGAGCCAAAGGAGGGGCAGGAGCCGAAAGGAAATATAGTGATTAAAACAGACCGAAGGAGTCTATCCCCAGCCAGTGTAGCTTTGCTGCTGGGTCTCACATGCTGCCACAAGTTTTCAAAACCAACAACCTTGTCTCACTACAGAAGGAATAAAACAAACTTTAGCTCCCGCTTAATCTCTCTCTTGGAACAAGATTTTTCAGTGCCAGTTGAGCTGGGTTTTTTTTGACAGAAGCAAGATTTTTCCAACTTGATGGAAGAGAGGAGGATTAATGTAGAATCAGCTTCCTTGTAATCTGAGGCACTGGGATCTGTATTTTTAAGTATGTTAGTTTCCCGAAATGGGAGCTTGGGAGACAAACAGTAGCACATGGTTCTGTGATACTGAGGAAGCTGGAACTGTAAGTATTACTTTAAGGAACCTTGAGCACAAAATGGTCATTTGATATCACATTGTATCATGAATAAAGGGAAGAAAACCCTAAATAACCTGAATAGAAGAATGGGACATCCTGAGCGGTGACTAGAGGTCTCTGAAATTATAGGAAAGAATTGAATTAAATAATTGAAGTTACAGAAAGCATTTACCATCACAGAATGCCAGTGAAAACCAAGACAAGGAAAAGACAGCTTTATTTGTGAGAATTAGAGGTCTTCGTGCTCTCGATGTATTTAACAGTTCTTAGAGAAATTCAAGTAGTGGAGGCATTCTGTGAGCCCCTAGTACATAAACAGGATAATACTAATTCCTTGTAAAAGATGTGTGTGAATGTCATTTAAGCTCCTTCAGGTCCAGCGGAGAAAAAGCTGCAATAGTGGAGAAGATTGATGGAATTAGAAAATACCTGCTCAGGATGATGAACCTTTAAGAGAATTGTCTTTTCCAATGGCTTCATTCCTTGAGGTGTATACAAACGAGGTACCTGTGGTATGTTCTGGGCTATAATGGGGGGTAAGAGTCCAGCAGGTAGACAGCTTTCTATGGGCTTCAGCAATAAGGTCAAAAGGGTGCTGTCCATGAAGTCTGCGATAGCAGGATGGACAGCAGTGCTGCACAGACTGTGCTGTACTGGAGTTTGCACAACTCCAGTTTACCATGCTCTGTTGTTCTGTGGAGGGTCAGTGGCTCTGGGTGGAGAGAGCCCTAGAGCAATCTGGGCTTAAGGACCTCTTGACTGGAGTGAAAGCAGTAATCTGTTTGCAGCCTGACCACCCACTCCAGGTATTTCTATAAGAAGCAGGAGTGCTGAGAACTAAATATCTGACAATGATAATAACTGGGTTATTGCATACTGGACATACCACACCCCACAAAGTTGATACTTGTGTCTCATCAGTGCTAACAGCACTTCCTGGCTCTCTGCACTTTCTGGCTTCCAGTGTCTTGAAAGCAGGCTGACAAGAGCTAAGCCGGTCTATTCTGGTGCTTTTAACCCTCTGATTCTTTCTCTTTTCATTCCATAAATGCCATATCAAAGAAAGGGAAACATCCATACAGCTGCAGGCTTGGGAACTGGGGGAGACATTCAATGAAGGTGTCCTAATTTAAGTTCCAGTTTAAGCCATGGAATAAGCCTAAAACGAGGCCAGAGTGTTCAGAAAGAGCTTTGGAGACGTTTGTTTCTTTAGATGTGTTGTAACTTGATATTAAAGATGCTCCTGATTCTTCAAGTACAGTGGATGCACACTTCCAAATCATTTGGCTCTATTCATGCTGAATTACTGCCACATGGAGTGGAAGCCAGTGAATAACTCTCTTCCCTTATTCTCCTCTTGTTAAGCCCCCTTCGCCCCCTGCCTTGGTGTAAGGAATACAGCACTAAAGTTTCATCAGGTCTAATGAAGTCTTGCCCTTTACAGATCCAAATTCACCTTTTTTTTTTCCCCTTTCTCTCTGAAGCACTTCTTGGTAAAACAACTAAGCTGAATTAGGTTCTATTTTAAAATGGTCTGCCGCTGACAGCTTCAGTTCTACAAGCAGTTGAAAATGGCTGGCAAACCTTTATACAAACAGCATGCAAAACATCACACAAAGCCTAGGGAAGAAATGGTTTTAGATGTAGGGATTATAAAAGAGTGAACACAATTTTAAGATAAAATACAAGTGATTAAGTTAATGATGGATAATTTCATCAGTTTGAAAACTATAATTAATAGGAATTAATTGTATATTTAGAAGTTTAGGATAGCTCCACTAAAAACACTACATCAAACATAATGATATTGGAAGCCTATATAATGAAGAAATGATCCAGATGTTCATAAAAGCTTATAAAGCTTTAGAAAAAAAGTGGCTGCATGAAGAAGCTCTAATGATAAAAAGATGCCACTTGCTGTTCTGCTCTTCTTTTAAATACATCCTTTCTGAAATAATGATTATCATTTGCACTTTCATCTTAAGTTAAATAGCATATGGCTTTGGCTGATTAAAGCCCCCTCCTGGTATTAATCAGCATCTTAGTATCATGTTTCTAATGGAAGCAGCAGTTGCCCTGCTGATATTGTAAGCTTTTTAACAACATCTAAAGTCTGTGGATCACTGCTGCTGGCAAGAAATAGCTTTGAGCCTCCTATGTACAAGAGTATTGCAAAGATGTCACTTACAGGTGCAGTTTATGTGAGCTTCTACAACATACTGTATTTTAAACATTTGCTGAAATGTAAAGTTTAATAATTACCTTTAATACATAGTTACCATTGTTTAAAAGAAAACCAGAGAACTTCTGTGTATGGTAACATTTGATACATAGAGGCATCACGGAACCAGAGATTACATGGCTGGAGGGAAGTGTCTGTGTGCTTTTGAATGTCTATAAATCATGAAGTCTGTCTGTGAGGCCCCTGCTCTAGCCTCAGTCCAGGCCAGCAGTGATGCTCACCAGCTGACCTGAGAGCTGTGGCATGGCTTCATACAGAAATGGCCTCCTCCAATGGCTCAGCTCAGTTTAGGTGTGTTGTAGATCTGTCACATCATCACTACTACAATGCAAAGGGAGAGCTGCCGGCAGTGCTGTGGTGGCCGTGCAGCTGCTCACATTAACACCCAGGGTGCGGTGGCTTGTTGGAAGCACCCTGCTCCTACAGCACCAGGCTGGAAGGAGCGCAGGCAGCCTGGGCTGTGTGATTGAGTGGAGATCATGCTGTTCTCCACCACAGAAATGTATAGAGATGGGGAGGGCAGGGGGCTGCTTGAGTCTGGCATTTCCCACAGGGACTCTGCCTTTCCCAGCTGGGCTGTAAGGCAGAAGTGGAGCCCTGGGGCAAACCACAGGGTGCAGAATGCTGTACCCCGTTTCCTACATCTGGTTGTTGGGGTTTTTGTTCTCTTGAGATTTGCTTGCAAGAGCATTGAGATTTAACAATGCCCCCCAACTTAAGCTACCAAACTTGTTTTGTTTGTGCTGAATGGTAAACCAAACACAAAACCACAGAACAGCAAGAAAACTGATGTTAACAGAAATGTTTAATAAACCTTACTATTTCAGAGATTTTCAAAGGGAGGAATATCCTGGTAAGGCTGACAGGCCAGGCAGGTCTTCAGCACCACCTTTTCTATGTATGAAGCAGTTCTGAAGACTTGTTATCTTGCATGTTGTAGTGATAATAGAGTTTACATATATGGATACTTTCCCAGATCCGGTTTTTCTGTCTTGGCACCTGGGAATCGTGTTGGACACTGCTTCCGTCTGTTGTTTGATGTAGCTACCTTAAGGCATTCTGGATGCATGAAATCCTACAACCCTGCACTCCTTTTTCTGTCTGGATTGCTGTTATTAAAAAAGTGTAGCATGCAATGCTTAATTCTGTCTTACAAAAAAATTTAGTGAAATTACAAATAAATTTTAGTGAAGCAATACTATCATAGCTGTATTGCTGCCACCTTCTCTTCCACTAGCTCCCATCTTTTCTTGCTACAGTCATGTGTTCATCCAACAACCTCCTATATGCCAAGTGGACAATTAGTCTCTGTCCTTTTGTAAATGCCTGTTATTAAACTGTTTGTCCTTGTCTTTTGGAGCTTCTGGGCTCACTGGATATCACCACCCGCCACATTTTTGCCGATTGTCTAACATGGTTCACAAGAGACTTGGATGCTTCAGCTGTCGTGCTTCATTTATCTTGCACATTTTACCTGTACCTTCTCCCAATGGCCATGCTTGTCTACTGCTTCTGCCCCACAGGTTAATTTAAATTTTGAATCTTTGGCAGGTGTGTTTGAATTTGATTTTTTAAAAAAAGGTACAGTTGTTTTCCTTACTTGCATTCTTGATATTTAAAGTAATCTAAGACTGTGTTTTTTAATTTACAATTTTCCCATACTCCATTCCATTTTAGGCTCAGCTTGTAGTAGAAGCTGATCTGTAAGATCTATTTATTTTTCTGTCTCCCTGACTATGTGTTCTTGCATGAAAGTATCTTTACATCTTAATAAATAACATTTGCCTTATTGATAACCATTGACCATCTCAATACTTCAAACTATTTCTCTTTTAAATGTTAGGGCATATGAATCATACTCATGCACTGAATACATAGGGTAAATTATGTACACAATTTCATCTCTTTTTCTTAGTCAGAATTGGTGGTATTAGGGCCAATTTACTCCCCAGAAGAGCTCCTCTTGGCAGCGTAATGTCTTTATTTAGTTATTTGCCATCTGTAACTTGTTTCTGTTCCATTTCTTTATTGGCTATTGATGAGGTCAAGATGGCGATCTGGCAGTTGCTGCCGACCACCTGTTTTTCAGCTCATGGGCCCACATGGTTGCCACAACGTCACACAGATAGTACAGAGCCTGCCTCCATCCAGGGGTTTACTCATAATCGACTTCCTTACAAGCCACAAGGAAGTCCCTTCTGCCACTGCTCCATCTCACTGCCAGCAGTGTGCCTGAGGTCCCTCAAAGGGGATGTTCCAAAACAACCGTTCTCAAAGGCCGTGCAAGTTTCCGTCATCCTTTCCATGAGTAACAGGAGAATCTGCTTCCTGTTTAAAAAGAACCACTGACATTGTGTTTCAGTTAGCAACCAACCACACATGCCTTTTTGCAAAAATTCATCTTTGATCATTACTGTGCCTTCATTTTTCTTCCCCACTAATTTGCCATTACTCAGTTAAAAGAGGAGAACACGAAGTTACCACTGGCTGTGCATCTCAGGAAGTGAGCAGCAGCTCTTGCACTGTGGAGTGGGATCTGCGCCTGAGAAATGGAGAATGGGGGCCACATTTCTCCCAGTTTCCATAAAAGAATTTTAGCAGTGGTATCACTACTGGGTTTCTAGCAGCTGCGTGGATTTTCTACTGCTGAGAATTACAGTTTGGGGACAGAAAACGTCTCTACTATCCTTAATAATTTTATAGTGACACCTACAAACTTACTCACAAAGCATTACCACACTGTGCTAGGTGCTTTAAAATGAGGAAGGTGTGTTTCAGTGTCATATATTTGCTTACAAGTCTGCAGTTCAGCAGCTGAATTCCATACAGAGCTGCTTCTACAGAGGAAGTAGAGCTGAAACTCAAGCAGTATGCAAGTTGTCGTCCAGGTACTTGGTAGTTCCTTTCATTCTGAATACTTCACAATCCAGTCCTTATATTTTTGTCTGATATCAGGAATAAACCCGAGTCAGTAAATGTGCCTAATAGCAGAAGAATATGTGTTTGCAGAGTGTCCCAGCTCTCACCAGTCCTTATTTACTCTAAGGCTGCTTACCACCTGAACATGGCAGCTGAAGCCTTCCTCTAGGAATCCAAATGGCAGAAAGACTGCATATTTTCAGTAGTGAAATAGAGTGGGCTTACCTTAAACTGCATTGTGCACATGGTAGTAAGAATCTGCTCCTCAGATTTCTTTTGGATTCCTCGTAATTTCTTAAGATTCACAAATGTTTCACTAATAATATACACAATGGTCCTGTCAGTCTTAATGTAGAGTCTGCATAGCTATAAATTGCATGACATGACAATTATCATGCAATTTGGGGGTTGTGGGAGCTGTAAACATTGTAATAGTCTGATTTAAATACTCAGTGCTCCAGCAAATTAGGCATGATTATAGTGAATTGAGTTCTGCCTTGAATGCAAATGCAGTTTCATCCAACTCCAATAGCAATTCCATAAAAGTACACAGAGAGAGCATGTGGCTCATAAAGTATTTTTATAAAGGAAAATGTTGTATATATTAATGAACACAAAATAAAACCTAGGGGGAAATATAAATATACTTTGTGGTGCTTATCTCAGGGATAATTGTTTAGATTTTTACATCTGGAACAGCTAGCATTTCAAAAGCTAAATATTTGATTCATACAGTTTATTTTATTTATATTAGACATTCTCCACGTGTCTGAAATCTATCCCTTTGCTCTGGACCTGCATCATTTGCACCCTTATCTTGTACAATGAAGCTGCAGAGCTACACAGGCCTTGCACGGGCCCGCTGCACAGCGGCAGATGCCACGTGCTGTGTGCTAGTAAGAGGCAGGCATTCGGTGTGTGTATCTGTCGGTGCTTCTCTCGGTTGCTGCTTGTCACCTGGAGCACTGTAGTATGTAGGAGCTCTAACTGTGGGCTCTAACCCCGGATCTAGTTCAAAGACAGAACAAAAAGTCAGTTCATTTGCCAAAAGCTGTCATTTCTAAGAAAAGAAAAAGTAGATGGATATGGACAGGCAGGGAATAAAGAGAAGCAATGACAGCATTGATCTGTATGACTGTGCAGTCTGCTGCACGTTGTGTTTAGCTGTCTTCGCAGTGAGTGAGGTCTATGGAGAGGGCGTATCTTTATGCAGACTTGTTTCGTTTTGGACTGGGATAGCTGGCTTGAAACTGAGGGCATATGAAGAATACAACTCCCACTTGGGTTTAAAAGATAAAAGTGCCTGTGGGTAACTAGCAGTGCCTGTCTAGAGATGATGGAGAAGTGCAGATGAAGTGGTTTTAACATTCAGATTCTACCTACTCAGCTTTCTTAATTGTTGTGTGTTGGAATCCTACAGATAAATACACAGCCCATCCTGAAGCAGTGATGCACCACAGGTTGGTTGTGAAACACCAGGAAAAGCTCTGTTCTGTGGCTCACAGTTGAACCTTTGGAGCACAAGACTCAGTGCACCTTGTTCTGATAGAGAAGGGACATCACAGTGAGCGCTCTGAAGGTAAAACTGGAACAGGGGAAAGCCCAGGGTGCTACCATAGACAGAACAGAGCTGTCAGCAGAAACCACGCTGTGTGCATACACACACTTGCGACTTTCTGTCCTTTTCCCCATCTCCTTTAAAATATGGTAGCTATGATGGGCAAGCCTAGAAATGCAGGTATGTATTTCCCCCTACCATCTGTAACTGAAACAGCTGGATGAGTAGATCACCATGTGCTTTGGAGGTGAATGGCGTGTGTTAGACGGTCAAGTATGGCGTCTTTCAGAACAGCACAGGCACGACTTTGCTTCTGAGACGTTGTGCATCACTTGTGCTGTGGCCTGAGCTGGGGCATTGTACAGCATTTTAGCTGTCATGCTAAAAGACTGGCAGCAACAGAAGCTAAAATGAATGAAGTATTGGCCCATTGCATATCTGCTATAAGCAGAAACATTTGCAGTGATCAGTCAGCAGTTTATTGGCTAAGATCAACAACTGAGATAACTACAAATAAGTGGCTTTGCAGCCTTTTCTTCTAGCATGTCTTTTGCAATCAGTATGAATTATTACAGTGGGTTTCAAGAGGTACAAAGAAAGTTCAGCTAACAAGCAAATAGATATAGAAGAAAAGGATAAAGGGAAAGCCAACGTTAATGGCTTTTCCTTACCAAAGACAGCTGGAGTTCATAACTGTATCACTATTAGTCTGCACAGTGTCATTGTCAGTCTGAAGACAAAAAAATCAATGTGCTGTTTTCTTTTTTCTTTAAGAACAGAAGAATGCAAGAACTAGATTAGGATAGATTAGTTCAAGTATCTGGTCTGATGGCAAATAACATTGGGATCAGAGAAATGAAAATGCTGTATGAACTCTGGCCAGAAATTCCACATTTACTAGAAATCCAGTAGTGCTGCTGTTCTCTACCAGGATGCTGTGATCCTCAGTGTTGTCCTGTCTGTTCACTTCTCTTAGGACATGGAAGAGGTTTCAAAAGTGAAATCTTCCAGAGGGATGACCCCCATTTTAGCCAGAATATTTTTTGCCATGACTGCAGCTGCTGTCATTATTTAGTCAGTGCTCAAACAGTCTTTTAGAAAGAACCTAGTTCTGAACTAGTGCTTGCTCACAGCCAGCATCCTGGCATGACCCAAGGAGGAACTCAGCTGGTGACAGTGCACTATGCTTTTGAATATGAAATAACAAATTCCCATTGACTTCTTATTAAAAATCTGTTAGTGTTTTTCTAAAAGTAGGGAATTCTTGCATAAATTTCAACAGGGGTAATGCCATTGTTAAATTTTCTTTGCTGACCTAGCCATTGCTTCTCTAGCTGCCCAAAAGTTTAATAGAGGATTGCTGTGTCCCACTGAACAGCTGATGTACATGGCCTCAGAAAGCACCATTCCAACAGTTCCTGAAACGCAGCATTGCCAACTCTTGCGAGTTAAATGCAAACCTCTCAACATTTTTTTAAAGTTTCAGTGCTTTGACTCAGTGATTAGGTGAAAATCTTAGTTTTCATAAAAAAGTAAGCACCTCATTTTATGAAGATGGATATAAAGAAAAAACTTGGTTATATATACTTTTATAGGACCAGGAAATATCAGTCTCAGAAGAAATTGAAATGTGTTATATTTTTAGAACACTCCTGAGTTTTTAGACTTGACCTGCATGTTTTTAATTCTTGGGTTTGCATACTGAAAGTGTAGAAATTTAAAATTATTTCTTTGTACATTATTTCATGGGATAGTGCTGTATGAATCCACTTTGTTTAATATTTAAAGACTTTTTTGAGCTGAAAATTCAAAAAGATAAATGGTTGTTTTATTACTTGTTAGATAGATTATGTGATGGGAATACATCATATTCCTTTTTTGATAGTTGATTAAGAAATGTCTGATTGCATGCAATGTAGAAAGTGGACCTTTCAATTCACTATTAATGCACATACTTCTTGTCCTAAGATAACTTATCTCCAAAGGAGAAAAGAAAAAAAAATAGGTGAACATTCAGTATTTTTCCCACATGGGAGAAAAGAGCCCGTAATCTGTTGATAATGTAGTAATTGGCCCTAGAAAGGAAAGAAATAACATGTCTAGTTCTGGGAATGCCTTAGAAGAAACCTTCCCATGACAGGCTGTATATGACTCCTTAGAAGTTTTCTGTTGTACTTCCCAGAGGTTTCTTAACAAGATATGGTCGGGCCATCACTTTTTTTGGATACATCTTTGCCCTGGTTCTCAAGCTATATGTTGCTGTCTGGTATTGAGTCTCTGTAAACTTCCCCACCTTGTCAGCTGGCAGTGAAATCAGCACTGATTTTATTATGGGTGGTTTCTTACTGCTATTTATGGATCAAAATTAAAAAAGAAAGAAAGAAAAGCTTCTAAAACAACTACTGCCACCTAGTGTCACACCGAACTCAGAAAATCTCACACAGGCAGCTTGAGCTCTTAAAAATTCTCATCAGTAAATCCAGTTTCCATTGATTTCAATTGGCACCAACTTCCTCAGATATTAATATTACAGTTTGTATAGCAACATCTATATATTTTCCATCACTATATCCAGGGAAATAGTTTTACACAGGATACCCGAGAGTCTGTGTGTGTGCATTGATGTGGTGACAGAGAATGTAATTCCATTCTGCAACTTTACGCTAATGCAGAGGTGGCTGTTACTTGGCAGCCTGTGGCAGGGTGGCAGCCCGCGACAGTGGTGGAGAATTCAGGTGGAGAAATGTGTCTGCCTGCTCATTTACCAGCTTCAGAAATCTGGTCCTGACCAACATAAAACCTTTCTAAAGGTGTTTGCCATACTGAGATAAATAGCACCATTCATCTTAATATATTTAAAGCACGTTAATAAGTATTTTATACCTGATTTTCTTATGATGGAAAATCCTTAAGCTAGAGCTTAGCAGAAAGAATTTGTGACGCAGCATTCTCTTCAGAATGGTACAATTCGTAATGATCCTGCTTGTTCAATAAAAACTATTATGAGACAAAGTGCACCAAAAGATATTAATTACACTTCTTGGTGCTTGTGGCAATAATTCTGATTGAAATGAATTACATAATTTATTAATGTGAGGCTTGATACACTGTGTGCTCTTAAATATCCTTGCTCCAAGACAAAACTCAGTCAGAACAGCATTATCACCGCTCACCTCTAATGTCTGGATGCTGAAAGCCAAGTAAGATTATCTTTGGTCTGGTCTGAGTTTTTACCAGGAATGGAATTCACTGAGATTCCTGCAAATACTTTGGGCTCAACTAGTGTGTGTTCTCCGAGGTCCTCAGTGGTCTTAGAAATCAAGTAATCCTCCAAATATTTCTGCATTAAGTCAGTGCATTTTATTGATTACATTTTGTAGACTATTAAAACAAGATAGGAAAAGTGACACTGACAGCACTTACGTGTACGTTCATGGGAACAGTTTCAGTGTTAGCTGCAGAGCTAGACTCAGAGTCCAAAAGTTTGGTCTGTGTTTCCTGTTCTTGGATCAGCACCCTTCTCAGATTACTGTAGAAGGATTTAGAAAATGAAAGGAAATGGGGCACTAATAGTCAAGACTGCGAAAGGAGCAGGAATTGTCAAGAACCCTGAGTGAATGCTCCATCTGCTCCTCAGACTGTGAAGTAATAGCCAACATGACACAGACACATTCTAGAGCAACTTATGACCTCTTAATTTATAAAAAGCTAAAGTAACTGAAGTAACTGAAGTTACAAAGGAAGGTTTGAATAACATCTTCTTGCACGTCTTAGTGATCATCAGGAGATCTGGGAAAGTTTAGAACTGCAACCTGAGAATAGTCTATGAACTGTGAAGGGCATAAAAACTGGCAGAGCTCCTGATGCAGGAAAATGCTATGCAGCTGTTTAATTTTCAGCACTTGGATATTCCCTGAACTTTAGTGTGTGCTCAGTCTTTGTTGGATTGCCACATTAGCAATGAGAGGTTAAAGGACTATTTTCCACCAACCTTTCATTCCCAGTGCTTTGAAAAAGTAATATACGTTTTCTCTCACACAGTATTTTAGTCCATGCTCTGCATAATGTCCTGTTATTTCAGTGGTATTACTCACAAGAATGTCATAATCTGACCCTATGTATTAGTCTTATACGGACTAATACAGACAAAGCTTTTGCACTTGGGAGAGATGGGTGCAGTTGAGGTTAATGCCGAATTTATTGCCTCATCATCTTCCCAAGCCTACCAGTAAAGAAAGAGCAGTAAAGACATATCTATTCTGTTTTTCTTAAGTAAAAATAACTCTCGGTTTTAAACTTTTTGTTCATCCTGAGGGTAGAGTTTGAGACAGTCTTGAACCATTTCAGAACTTACTGAACAAATACCTCCTTACTCTGCTATGCAAAGCATCCACAAATGTTTTAACCCCCTGCTGTTTTATCTTGACATATCTTGGACTAGTCACATACAGAAACAGAAGGCTTAACCAATGGTCTCCATGTTTTCCATCAAATACATTATAAATAATGTAATTAAAATATTGGTCATTCAGATTAACCTGATCTATTTATACACCCCAGGACCCTATTGGACTAAAAAAGAGAATGCCTCTAAGCGTTTTAGACAAATGGCTGCAAATCTGTATGGATAATTTCAAGACTTTCAGCTACAGGTGTTAGTAAGCTTTTAAAAAAATTATAAAATTTGTCTACATAGGTAGAACTAATCATAATATCTGCAAGGTATTTCCTGGCAGCCTGCCAAAAAAAAATGCAATTACAGCATGAGTATTCTCTGCTCAGATGCAAAATTACCAGCCTGAAAATTCGCTTATAACATTGTTCGAATGTCTGTCTTGTCTGCTGTATGAAACAAAGTACATTAATATACTTTTTATTTTGCAGCCCTATTAGTATACTACACATGATGCTTGAACAGCTGTCATATAGTCAGCCATCAGCCCTAACACCTAATTACATCTTGTATGTATTACTGAAAGTCTCTGAGTGAATTTAAAGTTTCAGTAAGCCTGAGCAATCAAAAATGTATAGGCCAAAAAAATCATGAGGTTTTGAATTAGGATCTAGAAAAGTCATATTGGGCTTCCCATTACTTTCTTCTGGAGTTTATGTTCTGCCTTGTAAGCAGGAGGGATATAAATGAACCCTTTTCCTTTTCTTCTTTTCCATTGAAAGCTGAGACAGATAAGCAAGGAAATGAAGCTTTAAATAGCTAAAATATTACAATACAAGTAATGAACTATCTGGATACGGCAATACTAAGTCAAAGAAACTTGCTATTGTTCTGCACAGACATCTCTCTATTTTTTGGAATGCCTTTAAAAATCAGGGCCAGATTGTGTTTTGCACATTCAAACCAGTATTGAATAGTGGGGAAAGATCCATCAAATCCTTTCCATTCTTTTCTGCGGTCAGTGATACAAAGGGAGACCAAATGATGTTGTACGAGTGTGAGGTTTTAGCTTGTTCTGCAATGTTGTGGTGATTGACAGCCCACTGTTAAAGAGTGGCACAGTGGAGCCCTTAGGGTACCTGTTGTGTTTCAGTCTCTTTCCCCACTTTCAAAGCGCATCCTTACTTCAAAATACAAAGAATGTAAATGCCTCAAAACAGTTGAGAGATGTTTTGAGAGCAGTCCTAAATGTCTAACTTGTTGCTTGGATGGTAGTGCGTTCAGTGCAGGCTGTGCCCTGGTGAACATGTGCTTTTGGAGGAAGAAGGAATCAGGCAAACACTTGGGAGAGCCCTACTTTGACAGCGTTTGGGGGTAGCGATTTCCCATTATGATTTCTATACAGTACTGAGTTTTGAATGAAGTCACTGCATCAGCATTAGGGATGGTTTGGACAATTCAGCTCCATGCAGCAGCATTCTTCAAAAAATGTCCTCTTTTTAAGTGTGCATGTCCTCATGTTTTGACCTGGCAAAAAGAAAAGACAAAATAAGCCACATCTCTACTTTTTTTTAGCAGGTACCCTCAGATTTTTGGCTTAAATCATGCTTGCAACATTCAGCTGCAGTACATCTATTTGGTTAGTAGAAGCAGAAGCCTCAGAGTTCTTAGAGTTATGGTATTATGAGCTCTGGACAGACTGTTAAAAATAAGCAATGCCTCCTTGAAAGAACTTTTAATCTATGTAGACAAACATGGAGCAGAGGAAGAATGTCTTACAAATAACTGTTTCAACCTTTCCTTTGTGATTTTGAACTTGAACTTCATGATAAGTACAGAGAGGAGAGAGCAGAAATCATAAGTGGTGATATCTCACTCTTCCATGTTGGCGTGGCAGTGGAGAGAAGTAATGCTTCCTGGCTGGGTGGCTCAGACGAGGTGCCTCAGAGACACATTTCTCAAAAGGCCTGTGAAAGAAATGTGGATCTCCATGGCCATGGATTTTTGTATACAAAGGAACTGGGCCCTTCGCAGTCCGTGACACCATTTGTAATCTTGAGTTGGACATGTACGCGGTTATTGAAACTTGGTAGGGGGTCTTCCGATACGGTCCCTCTCCGAGTGGTTTCCTGTGTTTATTCTGTCTCCCTGTCCCTTGTGCCTGCCTTCATGCTGGTTTATTTTTCGAGTGCCTGTTCAGGCCTATTCAACTCTTTTTCTTTTTTTTTTTTTTTTTTTTTTTTGACTTCTTGTAGCAATTGAATGAAAAATTATCACATAAAGGTTGCTTCTCCCATTACTGTTATTGATTCCTATGAATTTATAGCAGAAGTTATTCATGACAACAGTGTTTTAGATTGATTCAGCAGAAAGCTATGAAATACACTCTGATGAAAAAGCTATACAGAAAGCATGAACCTGACATTTCATCACTTAAACTTACATTTAACTTTCGAGCATGAGTAGTCCCATAGGCTATCCATTGGAAGTGCTTGTGTCACCTGAGCTGAAAGTACTGGAGGTTAAAATACTGTATAATTTAACTAACGTATTAAGAACAGAATTAGGCACAGAAGGCTACAGGAGCCTTGTTCCAGAGATGTTCACAATTGTACATTTTTTAATTAGTAGGGAAATATTGTGTTCCAAGCATTTTTTATCCTGGAATTAAATGAAGGCACTTGATTAAAACTTTCATAGGAGAAAATCAGGCCCCATTGAAGTCAATGGGAATTTTGCCATTGATTGAGTCAGGATTTCACACATAATCTAAATACAGATGCCTGGAAGAAGATGGGAGGCAGACAGATTGAGCAGTGGCACTGAGGCCACACACAATACTCTCCATATTGTCACCTTCCAGCAAGATGCCTACCAGTAGTGAAACCCTAGTGAAAAACATCTTTCAAAAAGTGCTTTCTGCAAAATTTTTCCTGTGCTAGTGTGTAAGTCAACACATTGGTAAGAAAGGAAGGTTATAGAAATGTGCTTTAGTCTTGCTATTGCAATAACACTGATTTATGACTACGTAGTAGAGTTTAAAACTGAAATACCTGAGCTTAGCTGAAGAGTAATGGGCACTGTGAAGGCTCTTTGTGCTGGCAAACTATGGAGAAAGATATTTTGGAGAAATCATCATTCATACTGAAATGGTACACTATGATTAGTTACTTCCGCCTTTCTAAATTAGATGAAGTCAGGACAAGAGGACTAATGTAATCAGCAAAGGTGAGGAAAAATGGCTTCATATTATCTTGGAAATCTTCTCCAAGTCACATAGACGTTTGGGTGAAAATTGCAATGTCCAAAGGAAGATTTTTCAGAGATCAAAAGCTGACTTCACATTTCTCTTCATAGATAAACTATGTGAAACACAAAGATCAGAAATACGTTTTCTATGACTTTGATACAGACAAATTTCTTCTAATACCTTATAATTGTTCTCAAGATTTTAGAAAGGGAGGTATAATAATATATGTGAAAGTAGAGGTCTGATAATGAAGGATTAACAGAAAAATCTATTCTTGAAGGTTTTAGCTTTTTAGGCTTGTATTGATCTTTCCTTCTCTCAGTTAAAAAAACCCACCTCTGTTTTTTTAGTTAAACTGTTAATTGAAGTTTTGGGGCTAGCGACTGCTGTTCTAGTGGCTCACCTGAATCTGATCAAATGTTTTGTTTATTCAGTGAGAGAAGAGCTGCAAACAATCAGTGTCTCTGTTAATGTGCAAAGGACTAGCAGCTGAGGGTCTAGACTGAAAACTGGTCAACATCTTTCATTTGCTGTATTTAGCCTTGGGAAGGTTTGCTTTCTGGGAAGTTTCTGCTCTGAGGAGGTTTTGTCAGCAAGGGAAATTGGTGAGTGCTCTTTCTAATGTAATAATTAGGTTTATGGCACAAACTATCTTACTTTGTTGCATTGCTTATGTCTGTATTCATTTGGGACTGGGGTATAGGATAAGTCAATGAAGAAAAAAAAATGCAAGTGTATTTCAGATCTTCTCTCTCTGCTTTTCAGAGATGAGGCTCTTGTACAAGTTTCCAGTATCAGCCTTTACTGTTTTTCCTTTTCTTTTTGATATATTACTAGCATACTTTTTTTCCTGAACTGCTTTTCCCCATTGCTTTGAGGTACCAAGTGATCTGAACTTTGTGAATTGCCATGCATACCTTCTGGTACACGGCTGCAACAATAAATAGGTTTACCAGGTCAGCTCCAACCTTTCTAATGCTGCTAGAAATGTGAGAGTCCTGCTTCTCTGTGGAATGCAGAAGGCTCACTTACAAGAGCACATTTTTAAGCCCACAAGTCTGAGTGGGTTTGAAATGCATGCAGCTGAGCTCTCTTGGTCCTGGTGAAAACATGTGTCTGGCTGCACTGAAATTCCTGCTTTGAAATAATCTTACTCTTTGGGGGTTGTGACTTAATAATGCTGTGGACCTTTTTTCTTTCTCTTAGAGTGCCTGGTTTTTTTTCTTTTTTTGTCACCACAACAACCAATGACAGATATTGTATTCTGCCTCTGGTTTATTTTTTGCTTCCTTTTTAGAACATTTTGAATACTTCAGTTTAAGGCATTTCATAGCTCAGCAATGAACCTAATTTTAATGAATCATGTTAGTTCTGGCACCCTTCTCCTTGCTAACAGAAAATCCAGTCACTTGTTATTGCCTATATCATAATGTTTGTGAATTCTACAGCTACTTAATGCAAAGTAACTGCAAATTATTTTTACAAAGTTTTTTATCAGTGAAGATGTCCTTCTACCACCTAGAAAAATATTCAGCTCCACCTGTAACTGATTAACTTTCTCAGCTTCTGGTGTGTTCATTTTTCATGGTTCAAAAAGACCTGTAGTTCTGCCTACAAACTTGAAGCATTATCCCATTATCGCTAGGGATCAATATGTAATTTTACCTCCAAAAATACTTTTCAAAGGTCTGTTTTTCCCATGGTTACTCCTGTATATGCCATTAATTATAGTCAGGACTAATTTTAACAAGCTGGACAATATTAATTCCATATAGCTATGAAATATCTTTCCCAGGTGATATAGAAAATTGAGGCATTTTAACTATAGCTGTTTAGGTGAATTGTTTAAAGAGCTGGCACACAGCCACAGTTGTATGAAATAACACAGTCTCAAGCTTAAACTGTTAGCACATATTGCTGGAGACAGCTTGGAGTAGGGATGTAAAAAACCTACAGGCTCTCTAATTTATCATTAAAATATCATGTTGTATGAACTGATTCCTCCTCTAGTTCTTGGCAACTTGTTCTTTACATATATTTCTAACAAAAGGTGAAAAATTGTCTTTTGAATCTGTCTGCATGACTGAAGCTGGAACTCTGGACTGGGCTAGAAATCTGGATTTTAAAGCTGTAAATGTTGAGGCTGGATCTAGGTCTTAAATGTATTAAAATCTATCTGTTGTTAGATTTGAAAACCTGGTTTACCTTCAGCTTCTCCTTGGTCATGTTTCTAGATCTAAATTGTCATGTATATAATTATATTTCTGGTGATTTTTCAGAGGAAGGCAAAACCAGTACCTTTTTCTACTTGGCAGGCTGAAGTAAAAACAATCCTTAGTGATTTTTCTGTTAGGAAGAGGTAGCTGCGACTGAGACATGAAACTGCCATTTCGTTCTCCGTCTTGATGAGCTCTTCCTTGTAATAGTGGCATGCCTTTTGGTTGTTTCTTCTGATGACCTCTTGACTTCCACAGGCATAAATCAAGGGTTGTCATCTTGCTCATCTCTTCCATTGTTGTAAAACATCATTATCTCAACCATACAGTTAGCCTGAGTTGCCTAACATTCCACCTAAGGGTACTGTGGCCACAGATCCCATACCATCACTTGCTTTCCCAAGAGCTGGTGAGACACTGGCTCACCTGAAAATATGCTTTGACTTAATGTCCAGGTACCTTGCAAGTTCCCACTAGCAGAAGCAGGCAAACATTTTATGATCCTGCAGACCAAATTAACTTTTTTTAAAAAAAAGTGCTTTCTTTTTATCTATGTATGTATTTTTAGTATTTGATTTACTCTGATCATCTGCTTATATTGTACAGTGGCATAACAAAGCCAGCTTTTTCTATCTTTAAACCCTTTAGAAAGTAAGTATGAAGATATGATTGTTACAATAGATGTTTCAGGTTTCCTTTTTATGTGTGTGTGAGGAAAATTCTTTGTGATACCAGATCTGGGGAAGTGAAAAGAGGCAAGAAAAGGGGTAAGTGCTAAAGAGATTGACACCTAGCTACTGAAAAATAAAAAAATAATGGGCTTTGGAATGGGAAAGAGAAGGCATGTTCTGGCCAAAGCTCTAATATTGCTCAGTAAAGCAGAAAACCTAAATTAATCCTGTGTTTAGTTTTAGATTTGTGGCTTATAAAGACTAAATGCATTATTTTGTTTTTTCCTTTCCATATATGACAAACTGAAACTAAATTAGTGTTCTCTCTTGTACCTTTAAATAATTCAGGCTTACCTCTGAGGGGAATATAGTAGATGTGCAAATGGTTGCTCTGCTTGCCATAGAAATGTTCTCCAGAGCATTGCAAAATGACATTATTGCAGCGCACAGGACTCTGCCATCCTGCCGCAAGCACCAGCTGTTTTTCCGTAGCCCATGAGAATTTAAAGTAGGTAGGGTCTGCCATGGCTCAAGCTCTGCTCTAGTACTGAGAACGTGGCAGACCCCTGCCCTCCCTGGGCTGGCCACAAAGTAGGACACCCAGCAGCTAGTTCGTGTGTAGCCATGATGCGTATAGGTACATCGGGGCCTCTGTGCGTGCAACTGAATCTTTCTTCACCATGTGGCATTTAATATCTTTCATCAGTTACATCCATTGCACTCTGAGATTTTTATGACATTTCCATGTTTGCCTTTTCTCTTCTGCCCTCTTTGCTCCATGCCCCATTTTTCATGAGAGCAAATTACTCCCCTCCTTCTCCTGATTCTTTTTTTCCATTTCATTTTTATATCATTTGCTTCTTATATTTTCTTTGCAGTACCTGCGGCAGCTGCTTTGCAGGTCCCCTGCTGTGTAAATCGCCCTTCACAGAGGAAGATCTTCCTGTCAGTGACTGACAAGAGGTGCCAGGAGCAGGCTAGGAGACTTTCAAAACCCGTGAGTTGGCAAATCAGCAGGTACCTGTGTGCAGTTCTGGATACGCCCCTAGCATTAGTTCCTATCTTGTATCAAAGAGGTTTTTTTAAGGATGATATGGCCCACAGGCAGAGTTTCAGGTTAAAAGGAACACACAGTGTTTGGCTGCATCTATCATCTCAATTTTTTTGTTTTAAATATAATGACGCTAGCAGTTTGTTCTTGGGGGAGTTTTTGGTTTGTCTTTTGTTGTTTTGTTTGGGATTTTTGTTTTTCTTACAGGGACTGTGTTTACAACAGCTGAAACAAGGAGAAAATGTTCCTAGTATTAAATAGCTCCCGTGTTTCTTCTCCAAAGAAATAAAGATACCTTTCATATTTTCCAAGACTGACAATGTTAAAGAGGCTAAGACACATCAAAGACTGAAGGGAAAGAGGAAGGGACTTGCTGTAGCTACCAGTTTCTTCAGAGAAAGATGTGGGATTTTGGGTGAGACTAGGAATGCTCTGGACAGTCCTTTCTCCTTGATGTACAGGAGAAGGCAAAGGGTTTGGAGGAGTTTGGGAACTTCATTTAGTTCCTGAACCATCTTAAAGAGGTTTTAAAATTGGTCCTAAGTGAAAGCACTTTGCACAAGAAGGTATAGCTTTCAGGCAAAACAACACTT